>NW_027325143.1:0-300000 GCF_028372415.1 Notamacropus eugenii
ATTTGTAGACCGTAAGAGTCAACATGAACACCTTTTGGCAAATAACCTAAAGAGAAAGCTGTGAGGTAATACAGGTAAATGGTGAACCTCCACATAGCTTCTCTGCAGCAATGACCTCCATACGAGGTTTGCAGTTATCTGTGAAATTTTTGCTAATATCTCATTCTCAATTGTTCCATTGGCCAACACCATAGCTTTCATAGAAGTAATCTCAGGAAAGATGTTGAACGCAAGGAAGATATTGTATTGACAGCATTGTTTAAATTCACTCACTTCGTGGCAGATATGAGCTTCATTCTTGTACATATCTCTTGGAGGGACTCTCCATATTTAGGAGTTCTTCATTTGGAGCCTATAGGAATCCAAATACACACCTTTTGGCAAGTAACTTGAAGAGAAAACTATGAGGTAATTCATGTAAAGGGTAAATCTCCTCATAGCTTATCTGCAGCAATGAGTGCAAAACAAGGTTTGCAGTAACCTGGGAGATATTTGCAAATATCACATACTCCACTGCTCGATTAGCCAATACGGCAGATATAGTGGAAGGTAACTCTATACATATATCGAATACTAGGAAGAGATGACATGAACAGCATTGCTTCCCTTCATTCTCTTCATGGATAATATGAACTTCAATCTTGTACGTATTTCTTGAAGATTATCTCAATATGTCAGATTTCTTCCATTGTAGGCTATACGAATCGAAATAAAAACATTTTGGCAAACCACCTGAAGAGAATACTATGAAGTAATACTTGTCAAGGTTAAACCCCCTGACATCTTACCTTCAGCAATCAGCTCAATACAAGGTTGGCAGTTATGTAGGAGAGATTTGGGAATATGATATTCTCAATTTTTCCTGTTTCCAATAGGGCTGAGATAGTGGAAGTTCTCTCAAGGCATATATTGAACACTAGGAAGATATGACATGAACAGCATTGTATCCATTCACTCACCTCAAGGATAACACCACTTTCAGTCTTGTACATGTTTCCTGAAGGTTATCTCAATATATCAGATTTCTTCAATTGTAGGCTATACGAATCCAAATAAAAATATTTCGGCAAACACCCTCAAGAAAATATTCAGAAGTAATACATGTCAAGGTTAAACCTCCTGACATCAAATCTAAAGCAATGAGCTCCATACAACGTTGAGAGTTACGTAGTAGATATTTGGGAATGTCACATTTTCAATTGCTCCTTTGGCCATTAAGGTAGACAGAGTGGAAGGTATATCAAGACATATATTGAACAATAGGAAGATACGACATTAACAGCTTTGTTTCCCTTCACAATTTTCATGGGTAATGTGAGCTACAATCTTGTGCATATGTCCTGAAGGTTATGTCAATACACGGTATTTCTCCTATCGAAGGCTATAGCAATCCGAATAAACTGATTTTGGCAAATAACTTAAGGAGAAAACTCTGAAGTAATACAAGTACAGGGCAAAGCTCCAGATATCTTCTCTGCAGCAAATATCTCAACATAAGGTTTGCAGTTCTCTCGGAGATATTTGAAAATATCCCATTCTCAATTGCTCCCTTGGCCAGTATGGGAGAAATACTGGAAGGTGTTTCAAGATAGACATTGAACACTAGGAAGATATGACATTAGCAGCATTGCTTCCCTTTACTCTCTTCATGGATAATAGGATTTTTAATCTTCTACAAATTTCCTGAAGGTTATCTCAATATTTAAGGTTTCTTCAAAAGTAGGCCATAGGAATGCAAATAAAACCATTTTGTCAAATAACCTAAAGCGAAAACTCTGCAGTAATACATGTAAAGGCTAAACCTCCTGATATCTTCTCTGCAGCGATGAGCTCAATACAAGGATTGCATTTAGGTAGGACATATTTGCGAATATCTCATACTCATTTGCTACTTTGCCCTTTATGATAGATGTAGCGGAAGGTGTTTCAAGACATACATTGAAAACTAGGACGACATTATCTTAACATCCTTGTTCCCCTTCACTCTCTTCATGGATATTAGGACCTTCAATCTTGTACATATTTCCTGGCTGTTATCTCAGTATTGAGGATTTCTTCATTTGTAGACCGTAAGAGTCAACATGAACACCTTTTGGCAAATAACCTAAAGAGAAAGCTGTGAGGTAATACAGGTAAATGGTGAACCTCCACATAGCTTCTCTGCAGCAATGACCTCCATACGAGGTTTGCAGTTATCTGTGAAATTTTTGCTAATATCTCATTCTCAATTGTTCCATTGGCCAATACCATAGCTTTCATAGAAGTAATCTCAGGAAAGATGTTGAACGCAAGGAAGATATTGTATTGACAGCATTGTTTAAATTCACTCACTTCGTGGCAGATATGAGCTTCATTCTTGTACATATCTCTTGGAGGGACTCTCCATATTTAGGAGTTCTTCCTTTGGAGCCTATAGGAATCCAAATACACACCTTTTGGCAAGTAACTTGAAGAGAAAACTATGAGGTAATTCATGTAAAGGGTAAATCTCCTCATAGCTTATCTGCAGCAATGAGTGCAAAACAAGGTTTGCAGTAACCTGGGAGATATTTGCAAATATCACATACTCCACTGCTCGATTAGCCAATATGGCAGATATAGTGGAAGGTAACTCTATACATATATCGAATACTAGGAAGAGATGACATGAACAGCATTGCTTCCCTTCATTCTCTTCATGGATAATATGAACTTCAATCTTGTACGTATTTCTTGAAGATTATCTCAATATGTCAGATTTCTTCCATTGTAGGCTATACGAATCGAAATAAAAACATTTTGGCAAACAACCTGAAGAGAATACTATGAAGTAATACTTGTCAAGGTTAAACCCCCTGACATCTTACCTTCAGCAATCAGCTCAATACAAGGTTGGCAGTTATGTAGCAGAGATTTGGGAATATGATCTTCTCAATTTTTCCTGTTTCCAATAGGGCTGAGATAGTGGAAGTTCTCTCAAGGCATATATTGAACACTAGGAAGATATGACATTAACAGCATTGTATCCATTCACTCACCTCAAGGATAACACCACTTTCAGTCTTGTACATGTTTCCTGAAGGTTATCTCAATATATCAGATTTCTTCAATTGTAGGCTATACGAATCCAAATAAAAATATTTCGGCAAACACCCTCAAGAAAATATTCAGAAGTAATACATGTCAAGGTTAAACCTCCTGACATCAATTCTAAAGCAATGAGTTCCATACAACGTCGAGAGTTACGTAGTAGATATTTGGGAATGTCACATTTTCAATTGCTCCTTTGGCCATTAAGGTAGACAGAGTGGAAGGTATATCAAGACATATATTGAACAATAGGAAGATACGACATTAACAGCTTTGTTTCCCTTCACAATTTTCATGTGTAATGTGAGCTACAATCTTGTGCATATGTCCTGAAGGTTATGTCAATACACGGTATTTCTCCTATCGAAGGCTATAGTAATCCGAATAAACTGATTTTGGCAAATAACTTAAGGAGAAAACTCTGAAGTAATACAAGTACAGGGCAAAGCTCCAGATATCTTCTCTGCAGCAAATATCTCAACATAAGGTTTGCAGTTCTCTCGGAGATATTGGAAAATATCCCATTCTCAATTGCTCCCTTGGCCAGTATGGGAGAAATACTGGAAGGTGTTTCAAGATAGACATTGACCACTAGGAAGATATGACACTAGCAGCATTGCTTCCCTTTACTCTCTTCATGGATAATAGGATTTTTAATCTTCTACAAATTTCCTGAAGGTTATCTCAATATTTAAGGTTTCTTCAAAAGTAGGCCATAGGAATGCAAATAAAACCATTTTGTCAAATAACCTAAAGCGAAAACTCTGCAGTAATACATGTAAAGGCTAAACCTCCTGATATCTTCTCTGCAGCGATGAGCTCAATACAAGGATTGCAGTTAGGTAGGACATATTTGCGAATATCTCATACTCATTTCCTACTTTGCCCTTTATGATAGATGTAGCGGAAGGTGTTTCAAGACATACATTGAAAACTAGGACGACATTATCTTAACATCCTTGTTCCCCTTCACTCTCTTCATGGATATTAGGACCTCCAATCTTGTACATATTTCCTGGCTGTTATCTCAGTATTGAGGATTTCTCCATTTGTAGACCGTAAGAGTCAACATGAACACCTTTTGGCAAATAACCTAAAGAGAAAGCTGTGAGGTAATACAGGTAAATGGTGAACCTCCACATAGCTTCTCTGCAGCAATGACCTCCATACGAGGTTTGCAGTTATCTGTGAAATTTTTGCTAATATCTCATTCTCAATTGTTCCATTGGCCAACACCATAGCTTTCATAGAAGTAATCTCAGGAAAGATGTTGAACGCAAGGAAGATATTGTATTGACAGCATTGTTTAAATTCACTCACTTCGTGGCAGATATGAGCTTCATTCTTGTACATATCTCTTGGAGGGACTCTCCATATTTAGGAGTTCTTCATTTGGAGCCTATAGGAATCCAAATACACACCTTTTGGCAAGTAACTTGAAGAGAAAACTATGAGGTAATTCATGTAAAGGGTAAATCTCCTCATAGCTTATCTGCAGCAATGAGTGCAAAACAAGGTTTGCAGTAACCTGGGAGATATTTGCAAATATCACATACTCCACTGCTCGATTAGCCAATACGGCAGATATAGTGGAAGGTAACTCTATACATATATCGAATACTAGGAAGAGATGACATGAACAGCATTGCTTCCCTTCATTCTCTTCATGGATAATATGAACTTCAATCTTGTACGTATTTCTTGAAGATTATCTCAATATGTCAGATTTCTTCCATTGTAGGCTATACGAATCGAAATAAAAACATTTTGGCAAACCACCTGAAGAGAATACTATGAAGTAATACTTGTCAAGGTTAAACCCCCTGACATCTTACCTTCAGCAATCAGCTCAATACAAGGTTGGCAGTTATGTAGGAGAGATTTGGGAATATGATATTCTCAATTTTTCCTGTTTCCAATAGGGCTGAGATAGTGGAAGTTCTCTCAAGGCATATATTGAACACTAGGAAGATATGACATGAACAGCATTGTATCCATTCACTCACCTCAAGGATAACACCACTTTCAGTCTTGTACATGTTTCCTGAAGGTTATCTCAATATATCAGATTTCTTCAATTGTAGGCTATACGAATCCAAATAAAAATATTTCGGCAAACACCCTCAAGAAAATATTCAGAAGTAATACATGTCAAGGTTAAACCTCCTGACATCAAATCTAAAGCAATGAGCTCCATACAACGTTGAGAGTTACGTAGTAGATATTTGGGAATGTCACATTTTCAATTGCTCCTTTGGCCATTAAGGTAGACAGAGTGGAAGGTATATCAAGACATATATTGAACAATAGGAAGATACGACATTAACAGCTTTGTTTCCCTTCACAATTTTCATGGGTAATGTGAGCTACAATCTTGTGCATATGTCCTGAAGGTTATGTCAATACACGGTATTTCTCCTATCGAAGGCTATAGCAATCCGAATAAACTGATTTTGGCAAATAACTTAAGGAGAAAACTCTGAAGTAATACAAGTACAGGGCAAAGCTCCAGATATCTTCTCTGCAGCAAATATCTCAACATAAGGTTTGCAGTTCTCTCGGAGATATTGGAAAATATCCCATTCTCAATTGCTCCCTTGGCCAGTATGGGAGAAATACTGGAAGGTGTTTCAAGATAGACATTGAACACTAGGAAGATATGACATTAGCAGCATTGCTTCCCTTTACTCTCTTCATGGATAATAGGATTTTTAATCTTCTACAAATTTCCTGAAGGTTATCTCAATATTTAAGGTTTCTTCAAAAGTAGGCCATAGGAATGCAAATAAAACCATTTTGTCAAATAACCTAAAGCGAAAACTCTGCAGTAATACATGTAAAGGCTAAACCTCCTGATATCTTCTCTGCAGCGATGAGCTCAATACAAGGATTGCATTTAGGTAGGACATATTTGCGAATATCTCATACTCATTTGCTACTTTGCCCTTTATGATAGATGTAGCGGAAGGTGTTTCAAGACATACATTGAAAACTAGGACGACATTATCTTAACATCCTTGTTCCCCTTCACTCTCTTCATGGATATTAGGACCTTCAATCTTGTACATATTTCCTGGCTGTTATCTCAGTATTGAGGATTTCTTCATTTGTAGACCGTAAGAGTCAACATGAACACCTTTTGGCAAATAACCTAAAGAGAAAGCTGTGAGGTAATACAGGTAAATGGTGAACCTCCACATAGCTTCTCTGCAGCAATGACCTCCATACGAGGTTTGCAGTTATCTGTGAAATTTTTGCTAATATCTCATTCTCAATTGTTCCATTGGCCAATACCATAGCTTTCATAGAAGTAATCTCAGGAAAGATGTTGAACGCAAGGAAGATATTGTATTGACAGCATTGTTTAAATTCACTCACTTCGTGGCAGATATGAGCTTCATTCTTGTACATATCTCTTGGAGGGACTCTCCATATTTAGGAGTTCTTCATTTGGAGCCTATAGGAATCCAAATACACACCTTTTGGCAAGTAACTTGAAGAGAAAACTATGAGGTAATTCATGTAAAGGGTAAATCTCCTCATAGCTTATCTGCAGCAATGAGTGCAAAACAAGGTTTGCAGTAACCTGGGAGATATTTGCAAATATCACATACTCCACTGCTCGATTAGCCAATATGGCAGATATAGTGGAAGGTAACTCTATACATATATCGAATACTAGGAAGAGATGACATGAACAGCATTGCTTCCCTTCATTCTCTTCATGGATAATATGAACTTCAATCTTGTACGTATTTCTTGAAGATTATCTCAATATGTCAGATTTCTTCCATTGTAGGCTATACGAATCGAAATAAAAACATTTTGGCAAACAACCTGAAGAGAATACTATGAAGTAATACTTGTCAAGGTTAAACCCCCTGACATCTTACCTTCAGCAATCAGCTCAATACAAGGTTGGCAGTTATGTAGGAGAGATTTGGGAATATGATCTTCTCAATTTTTCCTGTTTCCAATAGGGCTGAGATAGTGGAAGTTCTCTCAAGGCATATATTGAACACTAGGAAGATATGACATTAACAGCATTGTATCCATTCACTCACCTCAAGGATAACACCACTTTCAGTCTTGTACATGTTTCCTGAAGGTTATCTCAATATATCAGATTTCTTCAATTGTAGGCTATACGAATCCAAATAAAAATATTTCGGCAAACACCCTCAAGAAAATATTCAGAAGTAATACATGTCAAGGTTAAACCTCCTGACATCAATTCTAAAGCAATGAGTTCCATACAACGTCGAGAGTTACGTAGTAGATATTTGGGAATGTCACATTTTCAATTGCTCCTTTGGCCATTAAGGTAGACAGAGTGGAAGGTATATCAAGACATATATTGAACAATAGGAAGATACGACATTAACAGCTTTGTTTCCCTTCACAATTTTCATGGGTAATGTGAGCTACAATCTTGTGCATATGTCCTGAAGGTTATGTCAATACACGGTATTTCTCCTATCGAAGGCTATAGTAATCCGAATAAACTGATTTTGGCAAATAACTTAAGGAGAAAACTCTGAAGTAATACAAGTACAGGGCAAAGCTCCAGATATCTTCTCTGCAGCAAATATCTCAACATAAGGTTTGCAGTTCTCTCGGAGATATTGGAAAATATCCCATTCTCAATTGCTCCCTTGGCCAGTATGGGAGAAATACTGGAAGGTGTTTCAAGATAGACATTGACCACTAGGAAGATATGACACTAGCAGCATTGCTTCCCTTTACTCTCTTCATGGATAATAGGATTTTTAATCTTCTACAAATTTCCTGAAGGTTATCTCAATATTTAAGGTTTCTTCAAAAGTAGGCCATAGGAATGCAAATAAAACCATTTTGTCAAATAACCTAAAGCGAAAACTCTGCAGTAATACATGTAAAGGCTAAACCTCCTGATATCTTCTCTGCAGCGATGAGCTCAATACAAGGATTGCAGTTAGGTAGGACATATTTGCGAATATCTCATACTCATTTCCTACTTTGCCCTTTATGATAGATGTAGCGGAAGGTGTTTCAAGACATACATTGAAAACTAGGACGACATTATCTTAACATCCTTGTTCCCCTTCACTCTCTTCATGGATATTAGGACCTCTAATCTTGTACATATTTCCTGGCTGTTATCTCAGTATTGAGGATTTCTCCATTTGTAGACCGTAAGAGTCAACATGAACACCTTTTGGCAAATAACCTAAAGAGAAAGCTGTGAGGTAATACAGGTAAATGGTGAACCTCCACATAGCTTCTCTGCAGCAATGACCTCCATACGAGGTTTGCAGTTATCTGTGAAATTTTTGCTAATATCTCATTCTCAATTGTTCCATTGGCCAATACCATAGCTTTCATAGAAGTAATCTCAGGAAAGATGTTGAACGCAAGGAAGATATTGTATTGACAGCATTGTTTAAATTCACTCACTTCGTGGCAGATATGAGCTTCATTCTTGTACATATCTCTTGGAGGGACTCTCCATATTTAGGAGTTCTTCATTTGGAGCCTATAGGAATCCAAATACACACCTTTTGGCAAGTAACTTGAAGAGAAAACTATGAGGTAATTCATGTAAAGGGTAAATCTCCTCATAGCTTATCTGCAGCAATGAGTGCAAAACAAGGATTGCAGTAACCTGGGAGATATTTGCAAATATCACATACTCCACTGCTCCATTAGCCAATATGGCAGATATAGTGGAAGGTAACTCTATACATATATCGAATACTAGGAAGAGATGACATGAACAGCATTGCTTCCCTTCATTCTCTTCATGGATAATATGAACTTCAATCTTGTACGTATTTCTTGAAGATTATCTCAATATGTCAGATTTCTTCCATTGTAGGCTATACGAATCGAAATAAAAACATTTTGGCAAACAACCTGAAGAGAATACTATGAAGTAATACTTGTCAAGGTTAAACCCCCTGACATCTTACCTTCTGCAATCAGCTCAATACAAGGTTGGCAGTTATGTAGGAGAGATTTGGGAATATGATATTCTCAATTTTTCCTGTTTCCAATAGGGCTGAGATAGTGGAAGTTCTCTCAAGGCATATATTGAACACTAGGAAGATATGACATGAACAGCATTGTATCCATTCACTCACCTCAAGGATAACACCACTTTCAGTCTTGTACATGTTTCCTGAAGGTTATCTCAATATATCAGATTTCTTCAATTGTAGGCTATACGAATCCAAATAAAAATATTTCGGCAAACACCCTCAAGAAAATATTCAGAAGTAATACATGTCAAGGTTAAACCTCCTGACATCAAATCTAAAGCAATGAGCTCCATACAACGTCGAGAGTTACGTAGTAGATATTTGGGAATGTCACATTTTCAATTGCTCCTTTGGCCATTAAGGTAGATAGAGTGGAAGGTATCTCAAGACATATATTGAACAATAGGAAGATACGACATTAACAGCTTTGTTTCCCTTCACAATTTTCATGGGTAATGTGAGCTACAATCTTATGCATATGTCCTGAAGGTTATGTCAATACACGGTATTTCTCCTATCGAAAGCTATAGTAATCCGAATAAACTGATTTTGCAAATAACTTAAGGAGAAAACTCTGAAGTAATACAAGTACAGGGCAAAGCTCCAGATATCTTCTCTGCAGCAAATATCTCAACATAAGGTTTGCAGTTCTCTCGGAGATATTGGAAAATATCCCATTCTCAATTGCTCCCTTGGCCAGTATGGGAGAAATACTGGAAGGTGTTTCAAGATAGACATTGACCACGAGGAAGATAGGACATTAGCAGCATTGCTTCCCTTTACTCTCTTCATGGATAATAGGATTTTTAATATTCTACAAATTTCCAGAAGGTTATCTCAATATTTAAGGTTTCTTCAAAAGTAGGCCATAGGAATGCAAATAAAACCATTTTGTCAAATAACCTAAAGCGAAAACTCTGCAGTAATACATGTAAAGGCTAAATCTCCTGATATCTTCTCTGCAGCGATGAGCTCAATACAAGGATTGCATTTAGGTAGGACATATTTGCGAATATCTCATACTCATTTGCTACTTTGCCCTTTATGATAGATGTAGCGGAAGGTGTTTCAAGACATACATTGAAAACTAGGACGACATTATCTTAACATCCTTGTTCCCCTTCACTCTCTTCATGGATATTACGACCTTCAATCTTGTACATATTTCCTGGCTGTTAACTCAGTATTGAGGATTTCTTCATTTGTAGACCGTAAGAGTCAACATGAACACCTTTTGGCAAATAACCTAAAGAGAAAGCTGTGAGGTAATACAGGTAAATGGTGAACCTCCACATAGCTTCTCTGCAGCAATGACCTCCATACGAGGTCTGCAGTTATCTGTGAAATTTTTGCTAATATCTCATTCTCAATTGTTCCATTGGCCAATACCATAGCTTTCATAGAAGTAATCTCAGGAAAGATGTTCAACGCAAGGAAGATATTGTATTGACAGCACTGTTTAAATTTACTCACTTCGTGGCAGATATGAGCTTCATTCTTGTACATATTTCTTGGAGGGACTCTCCATATTTAGGAGTTCTTCATTTGGAGCCTATAGGAATCCAAAGACACACCTTTTGGCAAGTAACTTGAAGAGAAAACTATGAAGTAATTCATGTAAAGGGTAAATCTCCTCATAGCTTATCTGCAGCAATGAGTGCAAAACAAGGTTTGCAGTAACCTGGGAGATATTTGCAAATATCACATACTCCACTGCTTCATTAGCCAAGACGGCAGATATAGTGGAAGGTAACTCTATACATATATCGAATACTAGGAAGAGATGACATGAACAGCATTGCTTCTCTTCATTCTCTTCATGGATAATATGAACTTCAATCTTGTACGTATTTCTTGAAGATTATCTCAATATGTCAGATTTCTTCCATTGTAGGCTATACGAATCGAAATAAAAACATTTTGGCAAACCACCTGAAGAGAATACTATGAAGTAATACTTGTCAAGGTTAAACCCCCTGACATCTTACTTTCAGCAATCAGCTCAATACAAGGTTGGCAGTTAAGTAGGAGAGATTTGGGAATATGATATTCTCAATTTTTCCTGTTTCCAATATGGCTGAGATAGTGGAAGTTCTCTCAAGGCATATATTGAACACTAGGAAGATATGACATTAACAGCATTGTATCCCTTCACTCCCTTCAAGGATAACACGTCCTTCAGTCTTGTACATGTTTCCTGAAGGTTATCTCAATATATCAGATTTCTTCAATTGTAGGCTATATGAATCCAAATCAAAATATTTCGGCAAACAACCTCAAGAAAATATTCAGAAGTAATACATGTCAAGGTTAAACCTCCTGACATCAAATCTAAAGCAATGAGCTCCATACAACGTCGAGAGTTACGTAGCAGATATTTGGGAATATCACATTTTCAATTGCTCCTTTGGCCCTTAAGGTAGATAGAGTGGAAGGTATCTCAAGACATATATTGAACAATAGGAAGATACGACATTAACAGCTTTGTTTGCCTTCACAATTTTCATGAGTAATATGACCTACAATCTTGTGCATATGTCCTGAAGGTTATGTCAATACACGGTATTTCTCCTATCGAAGGCTATAGTAATCCGAATAAACTGATTTTGGCAAATACCTTAAGGAGAAATCTCTGAAGTAATACAAGTACAGGGCAAACCTCCAGATATCTTCTCTGCAGCAAATATCTCAACATAAGGTTTGCAGTTCTCTCGGAGATATTGGAAAATATCCCATACTCAATTGCTCCCTTGGCCAGTATGGGAGAAATACTGGAAGGTGTTTCAAGATAGACATTGACCACTAGGAAGATATGACATTAGCAGCATTGCTTCTCTTTACTCTCTTCATGGATAATAGGATTTTTAATCTTCTACAAATTTCCAGAAGGTTATCTCAATATTTAAGGTTTCTTCAAAAGTAGGCCATAGGAATGCAAATAAAACCATTGTGTCAAATAACCTAAAGCGAAAACTCTGCAGTAATACATGTAAAGGCTAAACCTCCTGATATCTACTCTGCAGCGATGAGCTCAATACAAGGATTGCATTTAGGTAGGACATATTTGCGAATATCTCATACTCATTTGCTACTTTGCCCTTTATGATAGATGTAGCGGAAGGTGTTTCAAGACATACATTGAAAACTAGGACGACATTACCTTAACATCCTTGTTCCCCTTCACTCTCTTCATGGATATTAGGACCTTCAATCTTGTACATATTTCCTGGCTGTTATCTCAGTATTGAGGATTTCTTCATTTGTAGACCGTAAGAGTCAACATGAACACCTTTTGGCAAATAACCTAAAGAGAAAGCTGTGAGGAAATACAGGTAAATGGTGAACCTCCACATAGCTTATCTGCAGCAATGACCTCCATACGAGGTTTGCAGTTATCTGTGAAATTTTTGCTAATATCTCATTCTCAATTGTTCCATTGGCCAATACCATAGCTTTCATAGAAGTAATCTCAGGAAAGATGTTGAACGCAAGGAAGATATTGTATTGACAGCATTGTTTAAATTCACTCACTTCGTGGCAGATATGAGCTTCATTCTTGTACATATCTCTTGGAGGGACTCTCCATATTTAGGAGTTCTTCATTTGGAGCCTATAGGAATCCAAAGACACACCTTTTGGCAAGTAACTTGAAGAGAAAACTATGAGGTAATTCATGTAAAGGGTAAATCTCCTCATAGCTTATCTGCAGCAATGAGTGCAAAACAAGGTTTGCAGTAACCTGGGAGATATTTGCAAATATCACATACTCCACTGCTCCATTAGCCAATACGGCAGATATAGTGGAAGGTAACTCTATACATATATCGAATACTAGGAAGAGATGACATGAACAGCATTGCTTCCCTTCATTCTCTTCATGGATAATATGAACTTCAATCTTGTACGTATTTCTTGAAGATTATCTCAATATGTCAGATTTCTTCCATTGTAGGCTATACGAATCAAAATAAAAACATTTTGGCAAACAACCTGAAGACAATACTATGAAGTAATACTTGTCAAGGTTAAACCCCCTGACATCTTACCTTCAGCAATCAGCTCAATACAAGGTTGGCAGTTATGTAGGAGAGATTTGGGAATATGATATTCTCAATTTTTCCTGTTTCCAATATGGCTGAGATAGTGGAAGTTCTCTCAAGGCATATATTGAACACTAGGAAGATATGACATTAACAGCATTGTATCCCTTCACTCCCTTCAAGGATAACACGTCCTTCAGTCTTGTACATGTTTCCTGAAGGTTATCTCAATATATCAGATTTCTTCAATTGTAGGCTATATGAATCCAAATCAAAATATTTCGGTAAACAACCTCAAGAAAATATTCAGAAGTAATACATGTCAAGGTTAAACCTCCTGACATCAAATCTAAAGCAATGAGCTCCATACAACGTCGAGAGTTACGTAGCAGATATTTGGGAATATCACATTTTCAATTGCTCCTTTGGCCCTTAAGGTAGATAGAGTGGAAGGTATCTCAAGACATATATTGAACAATAGGAAGATACGACATTAACAGCTTTGTTTGCCTTCACAATTTTCATGAGTAATATGACCTACAATCTTGTGCATATGTCCTGAAGGTTATGTCAATACACGGTATTTCTCCTATCGAAGGCTATAGTAATCCGAATAAACTGATTTTGGCAAATACCTTAAGGAGAAAACTCTGAAGTAATACAAGTACAGGGCAAACCTCCAGATATCTTCTCTGCAGCAAATATCTCAACATAAGGTTTGCAGTTCTCTCGGAGATATTGGAAAATATCCCATACTCAATTGCTCCCTTGGCCAGTATGGGAGAAATACTGGAAGGTGTTTCAAGATAGACATTGACCACTAGGAAGATATGACATTAGCAGCATTGCTTCTCTTTACTCTCTTCATGGATAATAGGATTTTTAATCTTCTACAAATTTCCAGAAGGTTATCTCAATATTTAAGGTTTCTTCAAAAGTAGGCCATAGGAATGCAAATAAAACCATTGTGTCAAATAACCTAAAGCGAAAACTCTGCAGTAATACATGTAAAGGCTAAACCTCCTGATATCTACTCTGCAGCGATGAGCTCAATACAAGGATTGCATTTAGGTAGGACATATTTGCGAATATCTCATACTCATTTGCTACTTTGCCCTTTATGATAGATGTAGCGGAAGGTGTTTCAAGACATACATTGAAAACTAGGACGACATTACCTTAACATCCTTGTTCCCCTTCACTCTCTTCATGGATATTAGGACCTTCAATCTTGTACATATTTCCTGGCTGTTATCTCCGTATTGAGGATTTCTTCATTTGTAGACCGTAAGAGTCAACATGAACACCTTTTGGCAAATAACCTAAAGAGAAAGCTGTGAGGAAATACAGGTAAATGGTGAACCTCCACATAGCTTATCTGCAGCAATGACCTCCATACGAGGTTTGCAGTTATCTGTGAAATTTTTGCTAATATCTCATTCTCAATTGTTCCATTGGCCAATACCATAGCTTTCATAGAAGTAATCTCAGGAAAGATGTTGAACGCAAGGAAGATATTGTATTGACAGCATTGTTTAAATTCACTCACTTCGTGGCAGATATGAGCTTCATTCTTGTACATATCTCTTGGAGGGACTCTCCATATTTAGGAGTTCTTCATTTGGAGCCTATAGGAATCCAAAGACACACCTTTTGGCAAGTAACTTGAAGAGAAAACTATGAGGTAATTCATGTAAAGGGTAAATCTCCTCATAGCTTATCTGCAGCAATGAGTGCAAAACAAGGTTTGCAGTAACCTGGGAGATATTTGCAAATATCACATACTCCACTGCTCCATTAGCCAATACGGCAGATATAGTGGAAGGTAACTCTATACATATATCGAATACTAGGAAGAGATGACATGAACAGCATTGCTTCCCTTCATTCTCTTCATGGATAATATGAACTTCAATCTTGTACGTATTTCTTGAAGATTATCTCAATATGTCAGATTTCTTCCATTGTAGGCTATACGAATCAAAATAAAAACATTTTGGCAAACAACCTGAAGACAATACTATGAAGTAATACTTGTCAAGGTTAAACCCCCTGACATCTTACCTTCAGCAATCAGCTCAATACAAGGTTGGCAGTTATGTAGGAGAGATTTGGGAATATGATCTTCTCAATTTTTCCTGTTTCCAATAGGGCTGAGATAGTGGAAGTTCTCTCAAGGCATATATTGAACACTAGGAAGATATGACATTAACAGCATTGTATCCATTCACTCACCTCAAGGATAACACCACCTTCAGTCTTGTACATGTTTCCTGAAGGTTATCTCAATATATCAGATTTCTTCAATTGTAGGCTATACGAATCCAAATAAAAATATTTCGGCAAACACCCTCAAGAAAATATTCAGAAGTAATACATGTCAAGGTTAAACCTCCTGACATCAAATCTAAAGCAATGAGCTCCATACAACGTCGAGAGTTACGTAGCAGATATTTGGGAATATCACATTTTCAATTGCTCCTTTGGCCCTTAAGGTAGATAGAGTGGAAGGTATCTCAAGACATATATTGAACAATAGGAAGATACGACATTAACAGCTTTGTTTGCCTTCACAATTTTCATGAGTAATATGACCTACAATCTTGTGCATATGTCCTGAAGATTATGTCAATACACGGTATTTCTCCTATCGAAGACTATAGTATTCCGAATAAACTGATTTTGGGAAATAACTTAAGGAGAAAGCTCTGAAGTAATGCAAGTACAGGACAAACCTCCAGAAATCTTATTTGCAGGAAATATCTCAACATAAGGCTTGCAGTTCTCTCGGAGATATTGGAAAATATCACATTCTCAATTGCTCCCTCGGCCAGTATGGGAGAAATACTGGAAGGTGTTTCAAGATAGACATTGAACACTAGGAAGATATGACATTATCAGCATTGCTTCCCTTTACTCATTCATGGATAATAGGATTTTTAATCTTCTACAAATTTCCAGAAGGTTATCTCAATATTTAAGGTTTCTTCAAAAGTAGGCCATAGGAATGCAAATAAAACCATTGTGTCAAATAACCTAAAGCGAAAACTCTGCAGTAATACATGTAAAGGCTAAACCTCCTGATATCTTCTCTGCAGCGATGAGCTCAATACAAGGATTGCAGTTAGGTAGGACATATTTGCGAATATCTCATACTCATTTGTTACTTTGGCCTTTATGATAGATGTAGCGGGAGGTGTTTCAAGACATACATTGAAAACTAGGACGATATTATGTTAACATCCTTGTTTCCCTTCACTCTCTTCATGGATATTAGGACCTTCAATCTTGTACATATTTCCTGGCTGTTATCTCAGTATTGAGGATTTCTTCTTTTGTAGACCGTAAGAGTCAACATGAACACCTTTTGGCAAATAACCTAAAGAGAAAGCTGTGAGGTAATACAGGTAAATGGTGAACCTCCACGTAGCTTATCTGCAGCAATGACCTCCATACGAGGTCTGCAGTTGTCTGTGAAATTTTTGCTAATATCTCATTCTCAATTGTTCCATTGGCCAATACCATAGCTTTCATAGAAGTAATCTCAGGAAAGATGTTGAACGCAAGGAAGATATTGTATTGACAGCACTGTTTAAATTCACTCACTTCGTGGCAGATATGAGCTTCATTCTTGTACATATTTCTTGGAGGGACTCTCCATATTTAGGAGTTCTTCATTTGGAGCCTATAGGAATCCAAATACACACCTTTTGGCAAGTAACTTGAAGAGAAAACTATGAAGTAATTCATGTAAAGGGTAAATCTCCTCATAGCTTCTCTGCAGCAATGAGTGCAAAACAAGGTTTGCAGTAACCTGGGAGATATTTGCAAATATCACATACTCCACTGCTCGATTAGCCAATACGGCAGATATAGTGGAAGGTAACTCTATACATATATCGAATACTAGGAAGAGATGACATGAACAGCATTGCTTCCCTTCATTCTCTTCATGGATAATATGAACTTCAATCTTGCACGTATTTCTTGAAGATTATCTCAATATGTCAGATTTCTTCCATTGTAGGCTATACGAATTGAAATAAAAACATTTTGGCAAACCACCTGAAGAGAATACTATGAAGTAATACTTGTCAAGGTTAAACCCCCTGACATCTTACTTTCAGCAATCAGCTCAATACAAGGTTGGCAGTTAAGTAGGAGAGATTTGGGAATATGATATTCTCAATTTTTCCTGTTTCCAATATGGCTGAGATAGTGGAAGTTCTCTCAAGGCATATATTGAACACTAGGAAGATATGACATTCACAGCATTGTATCCCTTCACTCCCTTCAAGGATAACACGACCTTCAGTCTTCTACATGTTTCCTGAAGGTTATCTCAATATATCAGATTTCTTCAATTGTAGGCTATTAGAATCCAAATAAAAATATTTCGGCAAACAACCTCAAGAAAATATTCAGAAGTAATACATGTGAAGTTTAAACCTCCTGACATCAAATCTAAAGCAATGAGCTCCATACAACGTCGAGAGTTACGTAGCAGATATTTGGGAAGATCACATTTTCAATTGCTCCTTTGGCCCTTAAGGTAGATAGGGTGGAAGGTATCTCAAGACATATATTGAACAATAGGAAGATACGACATTAACAACTTTGTTTCCCTTCACAATTTTCATGAGTAATATGAGTTGCAATCTTGTGCATATGTCCTGAAGGTTATGTCAATACACGGTATTTCTCCTATCGAAGGCTATAGTAATCCGAATAAACTGATTTTGGCAAATAACTTAAGGAGAAAACTCTGAAGTAATATAAGTACAGGGCAAACCTCCAGAAATTTATCTGCAGAAAATATCTCAACATAAGGTTTGCAGTTCTCTCGGAGATATTGGAAAATATCCCATTCTCAATTGCTCCCTTGGCCAGTATGGGAGAAATACTGGAAGGTGTTTCAAGATACACATTGAACACTAGGAAGATATGACATTAGCAGCATTGCTTCCCTTTACTCTCTTCATGGATAATAGGATTTTTAATCTTCTACAAATTTCCAGAAGGTTATCTCAATATTTAAGGTTTCTTCCAAAGTAGGCCATAGGAATGCAAATAAAACCATTGTGTCAAATAACCTAAAGCGAAAACTCTGCAGTAATACATGTAAAGGCTAAACCTCCTGATATCTTCTCGGCAGCGATGAGCTCAATACAAGGATTGCAGTTAGGTAGGACATATTTGCGAATATCTCATACTCATTTGCTACTTTGGCCTTTATGACAGATGTAGCGGAAGGTGTTTCAAGACATACATTGAAAACTAGGACGATATTATGTTAACATCCTTGTTTCCCTTCACTCTCTTCATGGATATTAGGACCTTCAATCTTGTACATATTTCCTGGCTGTTATCTCAGTATTGAGGATTTCTTCATTTGTAGACCGTAAGAGTCAACATGAACACCTTTTGGCAAATAACCTAAAGAGAAAGCTGTGAGGGAATACAGGTAAATGCTGAACCTCCACATAGCTTATCTGCAGCAATGACCTCCATACGCGTTCTGCAGTTATCTGTGAAATTTTTGCTAATATCTCACTCTCAATTGTTCCATTGGCCAATACCATAGCTTTCATAGAAGTAATCCCAGGAAAGATGTTGAACGCAAGGAAGATATTGTATTGACAGCACTGTTTAAATTCACTCACTTCGTGGCAGATATGAGCTTCATTCTTGTACATATTTCTTGGAGGGACTCTCCATATTTAGGAGTTCTTCATTTGGAACCTATAGGAATCCAAAGACACACCTTTTGGCAAGTAACTTGAAGAGAAAACTATGAAGTAATTCATGTAAAGGGTAAATCTCCTCATAGCTTACCTGCAGCAATGAGTGCAAAACAAGGTTTGCAGTAACCTGGGAGATATTTGCCAATATCACATACTCCACTGCTCCATTAGCCAATACGGCAGATATAGTGGAAGGTAACTCTATACATATATCGAATACTAGGAAGAGATGACATGAACAGCATTGCTTCCCTTCATTCTCTTCATGGATAATATGAACTTCAATCTTGTACGTATTTCTTGAGGATTCTCTCAATATGTCAGATTTCTTCCATTGTAGGCTATACGAATCGAAATAAAAACATTTTGGCAAACCACCTGAAGAGAATACTATGAAGTAATACTTGTCAAGGTTAAACCCCCTGACATCTTACTTTCAGCAATCAGCTCAATACAAGGTTGGAAGTTATGTAGGAGAGATTTGGGAATATGATATTCTCAATTTTTCCTGTTTCCAATATGGCTGAGACAGTGGAAGTTCTCTCAAGGCATATATTGAACACTAGGAAGATATGACATTAACAGCATTGTATCCCTTCACTCCCTTCAAGAATAACACGACCTTCAGTCCTGTACATGTTTCCTGAAGGTTATCTCAATATATCAGATTTCTTCAATTGTAGGCTATATGAATCCAAATAAAAATATTTCGGCAAACAACCTCAAGAAAATATTCAGAAGTAATACATGTCAAGGTTAAACCTCCTGACCTCATATCTAAAGCAATGAGCTCCATACAACGTCGAGAGTTACGTAGTAGATATTTGGGAATGTCACATTTTCAATTGCTCCTTTGGCCCTTAAGGTAGATAGAGTGGAAGGTATCTCAAGGCATATATTGAACAATAGGAAGATACGACATTAGCAGCTTTGTTTCCCTTCACAATTTTCATGGGTAATGTGAGCTACAATCTTGTGCATATGTCCTGAAGGTTATGTCAATACACGGTATTTCTCCTATCGAAGGCTATAGTAATCCGAATAAACTGATTTTGGCAAATAACTTAAGGAGAAAACTCTGAAGTAATACAAGTACAGGGCAAACCTCCAGAAATCTTATCTGCAGCAAATATCTCAACATAAGGTTTGCAGTTCTCTCGGAGATATTGGAAAAGATCACATTCTCAATTGCTCCCTTGGCCAGTATGGGAGAAATACTGGAAGGTGTTTCAAGATAGACATTGAACACTAGGAAGATATGACATTAGCAGCATTGCTTCCCTTTACTCTCTTCATGGATAATAGGATTTTTAATCTTCTACAAATTTCCTGAAGGTTATCTCAATATTTAAGGTTTCTTCAAAAGTAGGCCATAGGAATGCAAAGAAAACAATTTTGTCAAATAACCTAAAGCGAAAAATCTGCAGTAATACATGTAAAGGCTAAACCTCCTGATATCTTCTCTGCAGCGATGAGCTCAATACAAGGATTGCAGTTAGGTAGGACATATTTGCGAATATCTCATACTCATTTGCTACTTTGGCCTTTATGATAGATGTAGCGGAAGGTGTTTCAAGACATACATTGAAAACTCGGACGATATTATGTTAATATCCTTGTTTCCCTTCACTCTCTTCATGGATATTAGCACCTTCAACCTTGTACATATTTCCTGGCTGTTATTTCAGTATTGAGGATTTCTTCATTTGTAGACCGTAAGAGTCAACATGAACACCTTTTGGCAAATAACCTAAAGAGAAAGCTGTGAGGTAATACAGGTAAATGGTGAACCTCCACATAGCTTCTCTGCAGCAATGACCTCCATACGAGGTCTGCAGTTATCTGTGAAATTTTTGCTAATATCTCATTCTCAATTGTTCCATTGGCCAATACCATAGCTTTCATAGAAGTAATCTCAGGAAAGATGTTCAACGCAAGGAAGATATTGTATTGACAGCACTGTTTAAATTCACTCACTTCGTGGCAGATATGGGCGTCATTCTTGTACATATTTCTTGGAGGGACTCTCCATATTTAGGAGTTCTTCATTTGGAGCCTACATATTTCTTCGAGGGACTCTCCATATTTAGGAGTTCTTCATTTGGAGCCTATAGGAATCCAAAGACACAGCTTTTGGCAAGTAACTTGATGAGAAAACTATGAAGTAATTCATGTAAAGGGTAAATCTCCTCATAGCTTATCTGCAGCAATGAGTGCAAAACAAGGTTTGCAGTAACCTGAGAGATATTTGCCAATATCACATACTCCACTGCTCCATTGGCCAATACGGCAGATATAGTGGAAGGTAACTCTATACATATATCGAATACTACGAAGATATGACATGAACAGCATTGCTTCCCTTCATTCTCTTCATGGATAATATGAACTTCAATCTTGTACGTATTTCTTGAAGATTATCTCAATATGTCAGATTACTTCCATTGTAGGGTATACGAATCGAAATAAAAACATTTTGGCAAACCACCTGAAGAGAATACTATGAAGTAATACTTGTCAAGGTTAAACCCCCTGACATCTTACTTTCAGCAATCAGCTCAATACAAGGTTGGCAGTTACGTAGGAGAGATTTGGGAATATGATATTCTCAATTTTTCCTGTTTCCAATATGGCTGAGATAGTGGAAGTTCTCTCAAGGCATATATTGAACACTAGGAAGATATGACATTAACAGCATTGTATCCCTTCACTCCCTTCAAGGATAACACGACCTTCAGTCTTGTACATGTTTCCTGAAGGTTATCTCAATATATCAGATTTCTTCAATTGTAGGCTATATGAATCCAAATAAAAATATTTCGGCAAACAACCTCAAGAAAATATTCAGAAGTAATACATGTCAAGGTTAAACCTCCTGACATCAAATCTAAAGCAATGAGCTCCATACAACGTCGAGAGTTACGTAGCAGATATTTGGGAAGATCACATTTTCAATTGCTCCTTTGGCCCTTAAGGTAGATAGAGTGGAAGGTATCTCAAGACATATATTGAACAATAGGAAGATACGACATTAACAGCTTTGTTTCCCTTCACAATTTTCATGAGTAATATGAGCTACAATCTTGTGCATATGTCTTGAAGGTTATGTCATTCCACGGTATTTCTCCTATCGAAGGCTATAGTAATCGGATTAAACTGATTTTGGCAAATAACTTAAGGGGAAAACCCTGAAGTAATACAAGTACAGGGCAAACCTCCAGAAATCTTATCTGCAGCAAATATCTCAACAGAAGGTTTGCAGTTATCCCGGAGATATTGGAAAATATCACATTCTCAATTGCTCCCTTGGCCAGTATGGGAGAAATACTGGAAGGTGTTTCAAGATAGACATTGAACACTAGGAAGATATGACATTAGCAGCATTGCTTCTCTTTACTCTCTTCATGGATAATAGGATTTTTAATCTTCTACAAATTTCCTGAAGGGTATCTCAATATTTATGGTTTCTTCAAAAGTAGGCCATAGGAATGCAAATAAAACCATTTTGTCAAATAACCTAAAGCGAAAACTCTGCAGTAATACATGAAAAGGCTAAACCTCCTGATATCTTCTCTGCAGCGATGAGCTCAATACAAGGATTGCAGTTAGGTAGGACATATTTGCGAATATCTCATACTCATTTGCTACTTTGGCCTTTATGATAGATGTAGCGGAAGGTGTTTCAAGACATACATTGAAAACTAGGACGATATTATGTTAACATCCTTGTTTCCCTTCACTCTCTTCATGGATATTAGGACCTTCAATCTTGTACATATTTCCTGGCTGTTATCTCAGTATTGAGGATTTCTTCATTTGTAGACCGTAAGAGTCAACATGAACACCTTTTGGCAAATAACCTAAAGAGAAAGCTGTGAGGTAATACAGGTAAATGGTGAACCTCCACATAGCTTATCTGCAGCAATGACCTCCATACGAGGTCTGCAGTTATCTGTGAAATTTTTGCTAATATCTCATTCTCAATTGTTCCATTGGCCAATACCATAGCTTTCATAGAAGTAATCTCAGGAAAGATGTTGAACGCAAGGAAGATATTGTATTGACAGCACTGTTTAAATTCACTCACTTCGTGGCAGATATGAGCTTCATTCTTGTACATATCTCTTGGAGGGACTCTCCATATTTAGGAGTTCTTCATTTGAAGCCTATAGGAATCCAAAGACACACCTTTTGGCAAGTAACTTGAAGAGAAAACTATGAAGTAATTCATGTAAAGGGTCAATCTCCTCATAGATTATCTGCAGCAATGAGTGCAAAACAAGGTTTGCAGTAACCTGGGAGATATTTGCAAATATCACATACTCCACTGCTCCATTAGCCAAGACGGCTGATATAGTGGAAGGTAACTCTATACATATATCGAATACTAGGAAGAGATGACATGAACAGCATTGTTTCCCTTCATTCTCTTCATGGATAATATGAACTTCAATCTTGTACGTATTTCTTGAGGATTATCTCAATATGTTAGATTTCTTCCATTGTAGGCTATACGAATCGAAATAAAAATATTTTGGCAAACCACCTGAAGAGAATACTATGAAGTAATACTTGTCAAGGTTAAACCCACTGACATCTTTCTTTCCGCAATCAGCTCAATACAAGGTTGGCAGTTATGTAGCAGAGATTTGGGAATATGATATTCTCAATTTTTCCTGTTTCCAATATGGCTGAGATAGTGGAAGTTCTCTCAAGGCATATATTGAACACTAGGAAGATATGACATTAACAGCATTGTATCCCTTCACTCCCTTCAAGGATAAGACGACCTTCAGTCTTGTACATGTTTCCTGAAGGTTATCTCAATATATCAGATTTCTTCAATTGTAGGCTATATGAAACCAAATAAAAATATTTCTTCAAACAACCTCAAGAAAATATTCAGAAGTAATACATGTCAAAGTTAAACCTCCTGACATCAAATCTAAAGCAATGAGCTCCATACAACGTCGAGAGTTACGTAGCAGATATTTGGGAATATCACATTTTCAATTGCTCCTTTGGCCCTTAAGGTAGATAGAGTGGAAGGTATCTCAAGACATATATTGAACAATAGGAAGATACGACATTAACAGCTTTGTTTCCCTTCACAATTTTCATGAGTAATATGAGCTACAATCTTGTGCATATGTCCTGAAGGTTATGTCATTCCACGGTATTTCTCCTATCGAAGGCTATAGTAATCCGAATAAACTGATTTTGGCAAATAACTTAAGGAGAAAACCCTGAAGTAATACAAGTACAGGGCAAACCTCCAGAAATCTTATCTGCAGCAAATATCTCAACAGAAGGTTTGCAGTTATCTCGGAGATATTGGAAAATATCACATTCTCAATTGCTCCCTTGGCCAGTATGGGAGAAATACTGGAAGGTGTTTCAAGATAGACATTGAACACTAGGAAGATATGACATTAGCAGCATTGCTTCTCTTTACTCTCTTCATGGATAATAGGATTTTTAATCTTCTACAAATTTCCTGAAGGGTATCTCAAAATTGAAGGATTCTTCAAAAGTAGGCCATAGGAATGCAAATAAAACCATTGTGTCAAATAACCTAAAGCGAAAACTCTGCAGTAATACATGTAAAGGCTAAACCTCCTGATATCTTCTCTGCAGCGATGAGCTCAATACAAGGATTGCAGTTAGGTAGGACATATTTGCGAATATCTCATACTCATTTGTTACTTTGGCCTTTATGATAGATGTAGCGGGAGGTGTTTCAAGACATACATTGAAAACTCGGACGATATTATGTTAACATCCTTGTTTCCCTTCACTCTCTTCATGGATATTAGGACCTTCAATCTTGTACATATTTCCTGGCTGTTATCTCAGTATTGAGGATTTCTTCTTTTGTAGACCGTAAGAGTCAACATGAACACCTTTTGGCAAATAACCTAAAGAGAAAGCTGTGAGGTAATACAGGTAAATGGTGAACCTCCACGTAGCTTATCTGCAGCAATGACCTCCATACGAGGTCTGCAGTTATCTGTGAAATTTTTGCTAATATCTCATTCTCAATTGTTCCATTGGCCAATACCATAGCTTTCATAGAAGTAATCTCAGGAAAGATGTTGAACGCAAGGAAGATATTGTATTGACAGCACTGTTTAAATTCACTCACTTCGTGGCAGATATGAGCTTCATTCTTGTACATATTTCTTGGAGGGACTCTCCATATTTAGGAGTTCTTCATTTGGAGCCTATAGGAATCCAAATACACACCTTTTGGCAAGTAACTTGAAGAGAAAACTATGAAGTAATTCATGTAAAGGGTAAATCTCCTCATAGCTTCTCTGCAGCAATGAGTGCAAAACAAGGTTTGCAGTAACCTGGGAGATATTTGCAAATATCACATACTCCACTGCTCGATTAGCCAATACGGCAGATATAGTGGAAGGTAACTCTATACATATATCGAATACTAGGAAGAGATGACATGAACAGCATTGCTTCCCTTCATTCTCTTCATGGATAATATGAACTTCAATCTTGCACGTATTTCTTGAAGATTATCTCAATATGTCAGATTTCTTCCATTGTAGGCTATACGAATTGAAATAAAAACATTTTGGCAAACCACCTGAAGAGAATACTATGAAGTAATACTTGTCAAGGTTAAACCCCCTGACATCTTACTTTCAGCAATCAGCTCAATACAAGGTTGGCAGTTAAGTAGGAGAGATTTGGGAATATGATATTCTCAATTTTTCCTGTTTCCAATATGGCTGAGATAGTGGAAGTTCTCTCAAGGCATATATTGAACACTAGGAAGATATGACATTCACAGCATTGTATCCCTTCACTCCCTTCAAGGATAACACGACCTTCAGTCTTCTACATGTTTCCTGAAGGTTATCTCAATATATCAGATTTCTTCAATTGTAGGCTATAAGAATCCAAATAAAAATATTTCGGCAAACAACCTCAAGAAAATATTCAGAAGTAATACATGTGAAGTTTAAACCTCCTGACATCAAATCTAAAGCAATGAGCTCCATACAACGTCGAGAGTTACGTAGCAGATATTTGGGAAGATCACATTTTCAATTGCTCCTTTGGCCCTTAAGGTAGATAGGGTGGAAGGTATCTCAAGACATATATTGAACAATAGGAAGATACGACATTAACAACTTTGTTTCCCTTCACAATTTTCATGAGTAATATGAGTTGCAATCTTGTGCATATGTCCTGAAGGTTATGTCAATACACGGTATTTCTCCTATCGAAGGCTATAGTAATCCGAATAAACTGATTTTGGCAAATAACTTAAGGAGAAAACTCTGAAGTAATATAAGTACAGGGCAAACCTCCAGAAATTTATCTGCAGAAAATATCTCAACATAAGGTTTGCAGTTCTCTCGGAGATATTGGAAAATATCCCATTCTCAATTGCTCCCTTGGCCAGTATGGGAGAAATACTGGAAGGTGTTTCAAGATAGACATTGAACACTAGGAAGATATGACATTAGCAGCATTGCTTCCCTTTACTCTCTTCATGGATAATAGGATTTTTAATCTTCTACAAATTTCCAGAAGGTTATCTCAATATTTAAGGTTTCTTCCAAAGTAGGCCATAGGAATGCAAATAAAACCATTGTGTCAAATAACCTAAAGCGAAAACTCTGCAGTAATACATGTAAAGGCTAAACCTCCTGATATCTTCTCTGCAGCGATGAGCTCAATACAAGGATTGCAGTTAGGTAGGACATATTTGCGAATATCTCATACTCATTTGCTACTTTGGCCTTTATGACAGATGTAGCGGAAGGTGTTTCAAGACATACATTGAAAACTCGGACGATATTATGTTAACATCCTTGTTTCCCTTCACTCTCTTCATGGATATTAGGACCTTCAATCTTGTACATATTTCCTGGCTGTTATCTCAGTATTGAGGATTTCTTCATTTGTAGACCGTAAGAGTCAACATGAACACCTTTTGGCAAATAACCTAAAGAGAAAGCTGTGAGGGAATACAGGTAAATGCTGAACCTACACATAGCTTATCTGCAGCAATGACCTCCATACGCGTTCTGCAGTTATCTGTGAAATTTTTGCTAATATCTCACTCTCAATTGTTCCATTGGCCAATACCATAGCTTTCATAGAAGTAATCCCAGGAAAGATGTTGAACGCAAGGAAGATATTGTATTGACAGCACTGTTTAAATTCACTCACTTCGTGGCAGATATGAGCTTCATTCTTGTACATATTTCTTGGAGGGACTCTCCATATTTAGGAGTTCTTCATTTGGAACCTATAGGAATGCAAAGACACACCTTTTGGCAAGTAACTTGAAGAGAAAACTATGAAGTAATTCATGTAAAGGGTAAATCTCCTCATAGCTTACCTGCAGCAATGAGTGCAAAACAAGGTTTGCAGTAACCTGGGAGATATTTGCCAATATCACATACTCCACTGCTCCATTAGCCAATACGGCAGATATAGTGGAAGGTAACTCTATACATATATCGAATACTAGGAAGAGATGACATGAACAGCATTGCTTCCCTTCATTCTCTTCATGGATAATATGAACTTCAATCTTGTACGTATTTCTTGAGGATTCTCTCAATATGTCAGATTTCTTCCATTGTAGGCTATACGAATCGAAATAAAAACATTTTGGCAAACCACCTGAAGAGAATACTATGAAGTAATACTTGTCAAGGTTAAACCCCCTGACATCTTACTTTCAGCAATCAGCTCAATACAAGGTTGGAAGTTATGTAGGAGAGATTTGGGAATATGATATTCTCAATTTTTCCTGTTTCCAATATGGCTGAGACAGTGGAAGTTCTCTCAAGGCATATATTGAACACTAGGAAGATATGACATTAACAGCATTGTATCCCTTCACTCCCTTCAAGAATAACACGACCTTCAGTCTTGTACATGTTTCCTGAAGGTTATCTCAATATATCAGATTTCTTCAATTGTAGGCTATATGAATCCAAATAAAAATATTTCGGCAAACAACCTCAAGAAAATATTCAGAAGTAATACATGTCAAGGTTAAACCTCCTGACCTCATATCTAAAGCAATGAGCTCCATACAACGTCGAGAGTTACGTAGTAGATATTTGGGAATGTCACATTTTCAATTGCTCCTTTGGCCCTTAAGGTAGATAGAGTGGAAGGTATCTCAAGGCATATATTGAACAATAGGAAGATACGACATTAGCAGCTTTGTTTCCCTTCACAATTTTCATGGGTAATGTGAGCTACAATCTTGTGCATATGTCCTGAAGGTTATGTCAATACACGGTATTTCTCCTATCGAAGGCTATAGTAATCCGAATAAACTGATTTTGGCAAATAACTTAAGGAGAAAACTCTGAAGTAATACAAGTACAGGGCAAACCTCCAGAAATCTTATCTGCAGCAAATATCTCAACATAAGGTTTGCAGTTATCTCGGAGATATTGGAAAAGATCACATTCTCAATTGCTCCCTTGGCCAGTATGGGAGAAATACTGGAAGGTGTTTCAAGATAGACATTGAACACTAGGAAGATATGACATTAGCAGCATTGCTTCCCTTTACTCTCTTCATGGATAATAGGATTTTTAATCTTCTACAAATTTCCTGAAGGTTATCTCAATATTTAAGGTTTCTTCAAAAGTAGGCCATAGGAATGCAAAGAAAACAATTTTGTCAAATAACCTAAAGCGAAAAATCTGCAGTAATACATGTAAAGGCTAAACCTCCTGATATCTTCTCTGCAGCGATGAGCTCAATACAAGGATTGCAGTTAGGTAGGACATATTTGCGAATATCTCATACTCATTTGCTACTTTGGCCTTTATGATAGATGTAGCGGAAGGTGTTTCAAGACATACATTGAAAACTCGGACGATATTATGTTAATATCCTTGTTTCCCTTCACTCTCTTCATGGATATTAGCACCTTCAACCTTGTACATATTTCCTGGCTGTTATTTCAGTATTGAGGATTTCTTCATTTGTAGACCGTAAGAGTCAACATGAACACCTTTTGGCAAATAACCTAAAGAGAAAGCTGTGAGGTAATACAGGTAAATGGTGAACCTCCACATAGCTTCTCTGCAGCAATGACCTCCATACGAGGTCTGCAGTTATCTGTGAAATTTTTGCTAATATCTCATTCTCAATTGTTCCATTGGCCAATACCATAGCTTTCATAGAAGTAATCTCAGGAAAGATGTTGAACGCAAGGAAGATATTGTATTGACAGCACTGTTTAAATTCACTCACTTCGTGGCAGATATGGGCGTCATTCTTGTACATATTTCTTGGAGGGACTCTCCATATTTAGGAGTTCTTCATTTGGAGCCTACATATTTCTTCGAGGGACTCTCCATATTTAGGAGTTCTTCATTTGGAGCCTATAGGAATCCAAAGACACAGCTTTTGGCAAGTAACTTGATGAGAAAACTATGAAGTAATTCATGTAAAGGGTAAATCTCCTCATAGCTTATCTGCAGCAATGAGTGCAAAACAAGGTTTGCAGTAACCTGGGAGATATTTGCCAATATCACATACTCCACTGCTCCATTGGCCAATACGGCAGATATAGTGGAAGGTAACTCTATACATATATCGAATACTACGAAGATATGACAAGAACAGCATTGCTTCCCTTCATTCTCTTCATGGATAATATGAACTTCAATCTTGTACGTATTTCTTGAAGATTATCTCAATATGTCAGATTACTTCCAATGTAGGCTATACGAATCGAAATAAAAACATTTTGGGAAACCACCTGAAGAGAATACTATGAAGTAATACTTGTCAAGGTTAAACCCCCTGACATCTTACTTTCAGCAATCAGCTCAATACAAGGTTGGCAGTTACGTAGGAGAGATTTGGGATTATGATATTCTCAATTTTTCCTGTTTCCAATATGGCTGAGATAGTGGAAGTTCTCTCAAGGCATATATTGAACACTAGGAAGATATGACATTAACAGCATTGTATCCCTTCACTCCCTTCAAGGATAACACGACCTTCAGTCTTGTACATGTTTCCTGAAGGTTATCTCAATATATCAGATTTCTTCAATTGTAGGCTATATGAATCCAAATAAAAATATTTCGGCAAACAACCTCAAGAAAATATTCAGAAGTAATACATGTCAAGGTTAAACCTCCTGACATCAAATCTAAAGCAATGAGCTCCATACAACGTCGAGAGTTACGTAGCAGATATTTGGGAAGATCACATTTTCAATTGCTCCTTTGGCCCTTAAGGTAGATAGAGTGGAAGGTATCTCAAGACATATATTGAACAATAGGAAGATACGACATTAACAGCTTTGTTTCCCTTCACAATTTTCATGAGTAATATGAGCTACAATCTTGTGCATATGTCTTGAAGGTTATGTCATTCCACGGTATTTCTCCTATCGAAGGCTATAGTAATCGGATTAAACTGATTTTGGCAAATAACTTAAGGGGAAAACCCTGAAGTAATACAAGTACAGGGCAAACCTCCAGAAATCTTATCTGCAGCAAATATCTCAACAGAAGGTTTGCAGTTATCCCGGAGATATTGGAAAATATCACATTCTCAATTGCTCCCTTGGCCAGTATGGGAGAAATACTGGAAGGTGTTTCAAGATAGACATTGAACACTAGGAAGATATGACATTAGCAGCATTGCTTCTCTTTACTCTCTTCATGGATAATAGGATTTTTAATCTTCTACAAATTTCCTGAAGGGTATCTCAATATTTATGGTTTCTTCAAAAGTAGGCCATAGGAATGCAAATAAAACTATTTTGTCAAATAACCTAAAGCGAAAACTCTGCAGTAATACATGAAAAGGCTAAACCTCCTGATATCTTCTCTGCAGCGATGAGCTCAATACAAGGATTGCAGTTAGGTAGGACATATTTGCGAATATCTCATACTCATTTGCTACTTTGGCCTTTCTGATAGATGTAGCGGAAGGTGTTTCAAGACATACATTGAAAACTAGGACGATATTATGTTAACATCCTTGTTTCCCTTCACTCTCTTCATGGATATTAGGACCTTCAATCTTGTACATATTTCCTGGCTGTTATCTCAGTATTGAGGATTTCTTCATTTGTAGACCGTAAGAGTCAACATGAACACCTTTTGGCAAATAACCTAAAGAGAAAGCTGTGAGGTAATACAGGTAAATGGTGAACCTCCACATAGCTTATCTGCAGCAATGACCTCCATACGAGGTCTGCAGTTATCTGTGAAATTTTTGCTAATATCTCATTCTCAATTGTTCCATTGGCCAATACCATAGCTTTCATAGAAGTAATCTCAGGAAAGATGTTGAACGCAAGGAAGATATTGTATTGACAGCACTGTTTAAATTCACTCACTTCGTGGCAGATATGAGCTTCATTCTTGTACATATATCTTGGAGGGACTCTCCATATTTAGGAGTTCTTCATTTGAAGCCTATAGGAATCCAAAGACACACCTTTGGGCAAGTAACTTGAAGAGAAAACTATGAAGTAATTCATGTAAAGGGTAAATCTCCTCATAGCTTATCTGCAGCAATGAGTGCAAAACAAGGTTTGCAGTAACCTGGGAGATATTTGCAAATATCACATACTCCACTGCTCCATTAGCCAAGACGGCAGAAATAGTGGAAGGTAACTCTATACATATATCGAATACTAGGAAGAGATGACATGAACAGCATTGCTTCCCTTCATTCTCTTCATGGATAATATGAACTTCAATCTTGTACGTATTTCTTGAGGATTATCTCAGTATGTTAGATTTCTTCCATTGTAGGCTATACGAATCGAAATAAAAACATTTTGGCAAACCACCTGAAGAGAATACTATGAAGTAATACTTGTCAAGGTTAAACCCACTGACATCTTACTTTCCGCAATCAGCTCAATACAAGGTTGGCAGTTATGTAGCAGAGATTTGGGAATATGATATTCTCAATTTTTCCTGTTTCCTATATGGCTGAGATAGTGGAAGTTCTCTCAAGGCATATATTGAACACTAGGAAGATATGACATTAACAGCATTGTATCCCTTCACTCCCTTCAAGGATAACACGACCTTCAGTCTTGTACATGTTTCCTGAAGGTTATCTCAATATATCAGATTTCTTCAATTGTAGGCTATATGAAACCAAATAAAAATATTTCGGCAAACAACCTCAAGAAAATATTCAGAAGTAATACATGTCAAGGTTAAACCTCCTGACATCAAATCTAAAGCAATGAGCTCCATACAACGTCGAGAGTTACGTAGCAGATATTTGGGAATATCACATTTTCAATTGCTCCTTTGGCCCTTAAGGTAGATAGAGTGGAAGGTATCTCAAGACATATATTGAACAATAGGAAGATACGACATTAACAGCTTTGTTTCCCTTCACAATTTTCATGAGTAATATGAGCTACAATCTTGTGCATATGTCCTGAAGGTTATGTCAATACACGGTATTTCTCCGATCGAAGGCTATAGTAATCCGAATAAACTGATTTTGGCAAATAACTTAAGGGGAAAACCCTGAAGTAATACAAGTACAGGGCAAACCTCCAGAAATCTTATCTGCAGCAAATATCTCAACAGAAGGTTTGCAGTTATCTCGGAGATATTGGAAAATGTCACATTCTCAATTGCTCCCTTGGCCAGTATGGGAGAAATACTGGAAGGTGTTTCAAGATAGACATTGAACACTAGGAAGATATGACATTAGCAGCATTGCTTCTCTTTACTCTCTTCATGGATAATAGGATTTTTAATCTTCTACAAATTTCCTGAAGGGTATCTCAATATTGAAGGATTCTTCAAAAGTAGGCCATAGGAATGCAAATAAAACCATTTTGTCAAATAACCTAAAGCGAAAACTCTGCAGTAATACATGTAAAGGCTAAACCTCCTGATATCTTCTCTGCAGCGATGAGCTCAATACAAGGATTGCAGTTAGGTAGGACATATTTGCGAATATCTCATACTCATTTGCTACTTTGACCTTTATGATAGATGTAGCGGAAGGTGTTTCAAGACATACATTGAAAACTAGGACGATATTATGTTAACATCCTTATTTCCCTTCACTCTCTTCATGGATATTAGGACCTTCAATCTTGTACATATTTCCGGGCTGTTATCTCAGTATTGAGGATTTCTTCATTTGTAGACCGTAAGAGTCAACATGAACACCTTTTGGCAAATAACCTAAAGAGAAAGCTGTGAGGTAATACAGGTAAATGGTGAACCTCCACATAGCTTATCTGCAGCAATGACCTCCATACGAGGTCTTCAGTTATCTGTGAAATTTTTGCTAATATCTCATTCTCAATTGTTCCATTGGCCAATACCATAGCTTTCATAGAAGTAATCTCAGGAAAGATGTTGAACGCAAGGAAGATATTGTATTGACAGCACTGTTTAAATTCACTCACTTCGTGGCAGATATGAGCTTCATTCTTGTACATATCTCTTGGAGGGACTCTCCATATTTAGGAGTTCTTCATTTGAAGCCTATAGGAATCCAAAGACACACCTTTGGGCAAGTAACTTGTAGAGAAAACTATGAAGTAATTCATGTAAAGGGTAAATCTCCTCATAGCTTATCTGCAGCAATGAGTGCAAAACAAGGTTTGCAGTAACCTGGGAGATATTTGCAAATATCACATACTCCACTGCTCCATTAGCCAAGACGGCTGATATAGTGGAAGGTAACTCTATACATATATCGAATACTAGGAAGAGATGACATGAACAGCATTGCTTCCCTTCATTCTCTTCATGGATAATATGAACTTCAATCTTGTACGTATTTCTTGAGGATTATCTCAATATGTCAGATTTCTTCCATTGTAGGCTATACGACTCGAAATAAAAACATTTTGGCAAACCACCTGAAGAGAATACTATGAAGTAATACTTGTCAAGGTTAAAACCCCTGACATCTTACTTTCAGCAATCAGCTCAATACAAGGTTGGCAGTTATGTAGGAGAGATTTGGGAATATGATATTCTCAATTTTTCCTGTTTCCAATATGGCTGAGACAGTGGAAGTTCTCTCAAGGCATATATTGAACACTAGGAAGATATGACATTAACAGCATTGTATCCCTTCACTCCCTTCAAGGATAACACGACCTTCAGTCTTGTACATGTTTCCTGAAGGTTATCTCAATATATCAGATTTCTTCAATTGTAGGCTATATGAATCCAAATAAAAATATTTCGGCAAACAACCTCAAGAAAATATTCAGAAGTAATACATGTCAAGGTTAAACCTCCTGACATCAAATCTAAAGCAATGAGCTCCATACAACGTCGAGAGTTACGTAGCAGATATTTGGGAATATCACATTTTCAATTGCTCCTTTGGCCCTTAAGGTAGATAGAGTGGAAGGTATCTCAAGACATATATTGAACAATAGGAAGATACGACATTAACAGCTTTGTTTCCCTTCACAATTTTCATGAGTAATATGAGCTACAATCTTGTGCATATGTCCTGAAGGTTATGTCATTCCACGGTATTTCTCCTATCGAAGGCTATAGTAATCCGAATAAACTGATTTTGGCAAATAACTTAAGGAGAAAACCCTGAAGTAATACAAGTACAGGGCAAACCTCCAGAAATCTTATCTGCAGCAAATATCTCAACATAAGGTTTGCAGTTATCCCGGAGATATTGGAAAATATCACATTCTCAATTGCTCCCTTGGCCAGTATGGGAGAAATACTTGAAGGTGTTTCAAGATAGACATTGAACACTAGGAAGATATGACATTAGCAGCATTGCTTCCCTTTACTCTCTTCATGGATAATAGGATTTTTAATCTTCTACAAATTTCCAGAAGGTTATCTCAATATTTAAGGTTTCTTCAAAAGTAGGCCATAGGAATGCAAATAAAACCATTTTGTCAAATAACCTAAAGCGAAAACTCTGCAGTAATACATGTAAAGGCTAAACCTCCTGATATCTTCTCTGCAGCGATGAGCTCAATACAAGGATTGCAGTTAGGTAGGACATATTTGCGAATATCTCATACTCATTTGCTACTTTGCCCTTTATGATAGATGTAGCGGAAGGTGTTTCAAGACATACATTGAAAACTAGGACGACATTATCTTAACATCCTTGTTCCCCTTCACTCTCTTCATGGATATTAGGACCTCCAATCTTGTACATATTTCCTGGCTGTTATCTCAGTATGGAGGATTTCTTCATTTGTAGACCGTAAGAGTCAACATGAACACCTTTTGGCAAATAACCTAAAGAGAAAGCTGTGAGGTAATACAGGTAAATGGTGAACCTCCACATAGCTTATCTGCAGCAATGACCTCCATACGAGGTCTGCAGTTATCTGTGAAATTTTTGCTAATATCCCATTCTCAATTGTTCCATTGGCCAATACCATAGCTTTCATAGAAGTAATCTCAGGAAAGATGTTGAACGCAAGGAAGATATTGTATTGACAGCATTGTTTAAATTCACTCACTTCGTGGCAGATATGAGCTTCATTCTTGTACATATCTCTTGGAGGGACTCTCCATATTTAGGAGTTCTTCCTTTGGAGCCTATAGGAATCCAAATACACACCTTTTGGCAAGTAACTTGAAGAGAAAACTATGAGGTAATTCATGTAAAGGGTAAATCTCCTCATAGCTTATCTGCAGCAATGAGTGCAAAACAAGGTTTGCAGTAACCTGGGAGATATTTGCAAATATCACATACTCCACTGCTCCATTAGCCAAGACGGCAGAAATAGTGGAAGGTAACTCTATACATATATCGAATACTAGGAAGAGATGACATGAACAGCATTGCTTCCCTTCATTCTCTTCATGGATAATATGAACTTCAATCTTGTACGTATTTCTTGAGGATTATCTCAGTATGTTAGATTTCTTCCATTGTAGGCTATACGAATCGAAATAAAAACATTTTGGCAAACCACCTGAAGAGAATACTATGAAGTAATACTTGTCAAGGTTAAACCCACTGACATCTTACTTTCCGCAATCAGCTCAATACAAGGTTGGCAGTTATGTAGCAGAGATTTGGGAATATGATATTCTCAATTTTTCCTGTTTCCTATATGGCTGAGATAGTGGAAGTTCTCTCAAGGCATATATTGAACACTAGGAAGATATGACATTAACAGCATTGTATCCCTTCACTCCCTTCAAGGATAACACGACCTTCAGTCTTGTACATGTTTCCTGAAGGTTATCTCAATATATCAGATTTCTTCAATTGTAGGCTATATGAAACCAAATAAAAATATTTCGGCAAACAACCTCAAGAAAATATTCAGAAGTAATACATGTCAAGGTTAAACCTCCTGACATCAAATCTAAAGCAATGAGCTCCATACAACGTCGAGAGTTACGTAGCAGATATTTGGGAATATCACATTTTCAATTGCTCCTTTGGCCCTTAAGGTAGATAGAGTGGAAGGTATCTCAAGACATATATTGAACAATAGGAAGATACGACATTAACAGCTTTGTTTCCCTTCACAATTTTCATGAGTAATATGAGCTACAATCTTGTGCATATGTCCTGAAGGTTATGTCAATACACGGTATTTCTCCGATCGAAGGCTATAGTAATCCGAATAAACTGATTTTGGCAAATAACTTAAGGGGAAAACCCTGAAGTAATACAAGTACAGGGCAAACCTCCAGAAATCTTATCTGCAGCAAATATCTCAACAGAAGGTTTGCAGTTATCTCGGAGATATTGGAAAATATCACATTCTCAATTGCTCCCTTGGCCAGTATGGGAGAAATACTGGAAGGTGTTTCAAGATAGACATTGAACACTAGGAAGATATGACATTAGCAGCATTGCTTCTCTTTACTCTCTTCATGGATAATAGGATTTTTAATCTTCTACAAATTTCCTGAAGGGTATCTCAATATTGAAGGATTCTTCAAAAGTAGGCCATAGGAATGCAAATAAAACCATTTTGTCAAATAACCTAAAGCGAAAACTCTGCAGTAATACATGTAAAGGCTAAACCTCCTGATATCTTCTCTGCAGCGATGAGCTCAATACAAGGATTGCAGTTAGGTAGGACATATTTGCGAATATCTCATACTCATTTGCTACTTTGACCTTTATGATAGATGTAGCGGAAGGTGTTTCAAGACATACATTGAAAACTAGGACGATATTATGTTAACATCCTTATTTCCCTTCACTCTCTTCATGGATATTAGGACCTTCAATCTTGTACATATTTCCGGGCTGTTATCTCAGTATTGAGGATTTCTTCATTTGTAGACCGTAAGAGTCAACATGAACACCTTTTGGCAAATAACCTAAAGAGAAAGCTGTGAGGTAATACAGGTAAATGGTGAACCTCCACATAGCTTATCTGCAGCAATGACCTCCATACGAGGTCTGCAGTTATCTGTGAAATTTTTGCTAATATCTCATTCTCAATTGTTCCATTGGCCAATACCATAGCTTTCATAGAAGTAATCTCAGGAAAGATGTTGAACGCAAGGAAGATATTGTATTGACAGCACTGTTTAAATTCACTCACTTCGTGGCAGATATGAGCTTCATTCTTGTACATATCTCTTGGAGGGACTCTCCATATTTAGGAGTTCTTCATTTGAAGCCTATAGGAATCCAAAGACACACCTTTGGGCAAGTAACTTGTAGAGAAAACTATGAAGTAATTCATGTAAAGGGTAAATCTCCTCATAGCTTATCTGCAGCAATGAGTGCAAAACAAGGTTTGCAGTAACCTGGGAGATATTTGCAAATATCACATACTCCACTGCTCCATTAGCCAAGACGGCTGATATAGTGGAAGGTAACTCTATACATATATCGAATACTAGGAAGAGATGACATGAACAGCATTGCTTCCCTTCATTCTCTTCATGGATAATATGAACTTCAATCTTGTACGTATTTCTTGAGGATTATCTCAATATGTCAGATTTCTTCCATTGTAGGCTATACGACTCGAAATAAAAACATTTTGGCAAACCACCTGAAGAGAATACTATGAAGTAATACTTGTCAAGGTTAAAACCCCTGACATCTTACTTTCAGCAATCAGCTCAATACAAGGTTGGCAGTTATGTAGGAGAGATTTGGGAATATGATATTCTCAATTTTTCCTGTTTCCAATATGGCTGAGACAGTGGAAGTTCTCTCAAGGCATATATTGAACACTATGAAGATATGACATTAACAGCATTGTATCCCTTCACTCCCTTCAAGGATAACACGACCTTCAGTCTTGTACATGTTTCCTGAAGGTTATCTCAATATATCAGATTTCTTCAATTGTAGGCTATATGAATCCAAATAAAAATATTTCGGCAAACAACCTCAAGAAAATATTCAGAAGTAATACATGTCAAGGTTAAACCTCCTGACATCAAATCTAAAGCAATGAGCTCCATACAACGTCGAGAGTTACGTAGCAGATATTTGGGAAGATCACATTTTCAATTGCTCCTTTGGCCCTTAAGGTAGATAGAGTGGAAGGTATCTCAAGACATATATTGAACAATAGGAAGATACGACATTAACAGCTTTGTTTCCCTTCACAATTTTCATGAGTAATATGAGCTACAATCTTGTGCATATGTCCTGAAGGTTATGTCATTCCACGGTATTTCTCCTATCGAAGGCTATAGTAATCCGAATAAACTGATTTTGGCAAATAACTTAAGGAGAAAACCCTGAAGTAATACAAGTACAGGGCAAACCTCCAGAAATCTTATCTGCAGCAAATATCTCAACATAAGGTTTGCAGTTATCCCGGAGATATTGGAAAATATCACATTCTCAATTGCTCCCTTGGCCAGTATGGGAGAAATACTTGAAGGTGTTTCAAGATAGACATTGAACACTAGGAAGATATGACATTAGCAGCATTGCTTCCCTTTACTCTCTTCATGGATAATAGGATTTTTAATCTTCTACAAATTTCCAGAAGGTTATCTCAATATTTAAGGTTTCTTCAAAAGTAGGCCATAGGAATGCAAATAAAACCATTTTGTCAAATAACCTAAAGCGAAAACTCTGCAGTAATACATGTAAAGGCTAAACCTCCTGATATCTTCTCTGCAGCGATGAGCTCAATACAAGGATTGCATTTAGGTAGGACATATTTGCGAATATCTCATACTCATTTGCTACTTTGCCCTTTATGATAGATGTAGCGGAAGGTGTTTCAAGACATACATTGAAAACTAGGACGACATTATCTTAACATCCTTGTTCCCCTTCACTCTCTTCATGGATATTACGACCTTCAATCTTGTACATATTTCCTGGCTGTTAACTCAGTATTGAGGATTTCTTCATTTGTAGACCGTAAGAGTCAACATGAACACCTTTTGGCAAATAACCTAAAGAGAAAGCTGTGAGGTAATACAGGTAAATGGTGAACCTCCACATAGCTTCTCTGCAGCAATGACCTCCATACGAGGTCTGCAGTTATCTGTGAAATTTTTGCTAATATCTCATTCTCAATTGTTCCATTGGCCAATACCATAGCTTTCATAGAAGTAATCTCAGGAAAGATGTTGAACGCAAGGAAGATATTGTATTGACAGCACTGTTTAAATTTACTCACTTCGTGGCAGATATGAGCTTCATTCTTGTACATATTTCTTGGAGGGACTCTCCATATTTAGGAGTTCTTCATTTGGAGCCTATAGGAATCCAAAGACACACCTTTTGGCAAGTAACTTGAAGAGAAAACTATGAAGTAATTCATGTAAAGGGTAAATCTCCTCATAGCTTATCTGCAGCAATGAGTGCAAAACAAGGTTTGCAGTAACCTGGGAGATATTTGCAAATATCACATACTCCACTGCTTCATTAGCCAAGACGGCAGATATAGTGGAAGGTAACTCTATACATATATCGAATACTAGGAAGAGATGACATGAACAGCATTGCTTCCCTTCATTCTCTTCATGGATAATATGAACTTCAATCTTGTACGTATTTCTTGAAGATTATCTCAATATGTCAGATTTCTTCCATTGTAGGCTATACGAATCGAAATAAAAACATTTTGGCAAACCACCTGAAGAGAATACTATGAAGTAATACTTCTCAAGGTTAAACCCCCTGACATCTTACTTTCAGCAATCAGCTCAATACAAGGTTGGCAGTTAAGTAGGAGAGATTTGGGAATATGATATTCTCAATTTTTCCTGTTTCCAATATGGCTGAGATAGTGGAAGTTCTCTCAAGGCATATATTGAACACTAGGAAGATATGACATTAACAGCATTGTATCCCTTCACTCCCTTCAAGGATAACACGACCTTCAGTCTTGTACATGTTTCCTGAAGGTTATCTCAATATATCAGATTTCTTCAATTGTAGGCTATATGAATCCAAATAAAAATATTTCGGCAAACAACCTCAAGAAAATATTCAGAAGTAATACATGTCAAGGTTAAACCTCCTGACATCAAATCTAAAGCAATGAGCTCCATACAACGTCGAGAGTTACGTAGCAGATATTTGGGAATATCACATTTTCAATTGCTCCTTTGGCCCTTAAGGTAGATAGAGTGGAAGGTATCTCAAGACATATATTGAACAATAGGAAGATACGACATTAACAGCTTTGTTTGCCTTCACAATTTTCACGAGTAATATGACCTACAATCTTGTGCATATGTCCTGAAGGTTATGTCAATACACGGTATTTCTCCTATCGAAGGCTATAGTAATCCGAATAAACTGATTTTGGCAAATAACTGAAGGAGAAAACTCTGAAATAATACAAGTACAGGGCAAACCTCCAGAAATCTTATCTGCAGCAAATATCTCAACATAAGTTTTGCCGTTCTCTCGGAGATATTGGAAAATATCACATTCTCAATTGCTCCCTTGGCCAGTATGGGAGAAATACTGGAAGGTGTTTCAAGATAGACATGGAACACTAGGAAGATATGACATTAGCAGCATTGCTTCCCTTTACTCTCTTCATGGATAATAGGATTTTTAATCTTCTACAAATTTCCTGAAGGTTATCTCAATATTTAGGGTTTCTTCAAAAGTAGGCTATAGGAATGCAAAGAAAACCATTTTATCAAATAACCTAAAGCGAAAACTCTGCAGTAATACATGTAAAGGCTAAACCTCCTGATATCTTCTCTGCAGCGATGAACTCAATACAAGGATTGCAGTTAGGTAGGACATATTTGCGAATATCTCATACTCATTTGCTACTTTGCCCTTTATGTTAGATGTAGAGGAAGGTGTTTCAAGACATACATTGAAAACTAGGACGATATTATGTTAACATCCTTGTTTCCCTTCAGTCTCGTCATGGATATTAGGACCTTCAATCTTGTACATATTTCCTGGCTGTTATCTCAGTATTGAGGATTTCTTCATTTGTAGACCGTAAAAGTCAACATGAACACCTTTTGGCAAATAACCTAAAGAGATAGCTGTGAGGTAATACAGGTAAATGGTGAACCTCCACATAGCTTATCTGCAGCAATGACCTCCATACGAGGTCTGCAGTTATCTGTGAAATTTTTGCTAATATCTCATTCTCAATTGTTCCATTGGCCAATACCATAGCTTTCATAGAAGTAATCTCAGGAAAGATGTTGAACGCAGGGAAGATATTGTATTGACAGCACTGTTTAAATTCACTCACTTCGTGGCAGATATGAGCTTCATTCTTGTACATATTTCTTGGAGGGACTCTCCATATTTAGGAGTTCTTCATTTGAAGCCTATAGGAATCCAAAGACACACCTTTGGGCAAGTAACTTGAAGAGAAAACTATGAAGTAATTCATGTAAAGGGTAAATCTCCTCATAGCTTATCTGCAGCAATGAGTGCAAAACAAGGTTTGCAGTAACCTGGGAGATATTGGCAAATATCACATACTCCACTGCTCCATTAGCCAATACGGCAGATATAGTGGAAGGTAACTCTATACATATATCGAATACTAGGAAGAGATGACATGAACAGCATTGCTTCCCTTCATTCTCTTCATGGATAATATGAACTTCAATCTTGTACGTATTTCTTGAGGATTCTCTCAATATGTCAGATTTCTTCCATTGTAGGCTATACGACTCGAAATAAAAACATTTTGGCAAACCACCTGAAGAGAATACTATGAAGTAATACTTGTCAAGGTTAAACCCCCTGACATCTTACTTTCAGCAATCAGCTCAATACAAGGTTGGAAGTTATGTAGGAGAGATTTGGGAATATGATATTCTCAATTTTTCCTGTTTCCAATATGGCTGAGACAGTGGAAGTTCTCTCAAGGCATATATTGAACACTAGGAAGATATGACATTAACAGCATTGTATCCCTTCACTCCCTTCAAGAATAACACGACCTTCAGTCTTGTACATGTTTCCTGAAGGTTATCTCAATATATCAGATTTCTTCAATTGTAGGCTATATGAATCCAAATAAAAATATTTCGGCAAACAACCTCAAGAAAATATTCAGAAGTAATACATGTCAAGGTTAAACCTCCTGACCTCATATCTAAAGCAATGAGCTCCATACAACGTCGAGAGTTACGTAGTAGATATTTGGGAATGTCACATTTTCAATTGCTCCTTTGGCCCTTAAGGTAGATAGAGTGGAAGGTATCTCAAGGCATATATTGAACAATAGGAAGATACGACATTAGCAGCTTTGTTTCCCTTCACAATTTTCATGGGTAATGTGAGCTACAATCTTGTGCATATGTCCTGAAGGTTATGTCAATACACGGTATTTCTCCTATCGAAGGCTATAGTAATCCGAATAAACTGATTTTGGCAAATAACTTAAGGAGAAAACTCTGAAGTAATACAAGTACAGGGCAAACCTCCAGAAATCTTATCTGCAGCAAATATCTCAACATAAGGTTTGCAGTTCTCTCGGAGATATTGGAAAATATCACATTCTCAATTGCTCCCTTGGCCAGTATGGGAGAAATACTGGAAGGTGTTTCAAGATAGACATTGAACACTAGGAAGATATGACATTAGCAGCATTGCTTCCCTTTACTCTCTTCATGGATAATAGGATTTTTAATCTTCTACAAATTTCCTGAAGGTTATCTCAATATTTAAGGTTTCTTCAAAAGTAGGCCATAGGAATGCAAAGAAAACAATTTTGTCAAATAACCTAAAGCGAAAAATCTGCAGTAATACATGTAAAGGCTAAACCTCCTGATATCTTCTCTGCAGCGATGAGCTCAATACAAGGATTGCAGTTAGGTAGGACATATTTGCGAATATCTCATACTCATTTGCTACTTTGCCCTTTATGATAGATGTAGCGGAAGGTGTTTCAAGACATACATTGAAAACTCGGACGATATTATTTTAATATCCTTGTTTCCCTTCACTCTCTTCATGGATATTAGCACCTTCAATCTTGTACATATTTCCTGGCTGTTATTTCAGTATTGAGGATTTCTTCATTTGTAGACCGTAAGAGTCAACATGAACACCTTTTGGCAAATAACCTAAAGAGAAAGCTGTGAGGTAATACAGGTAAATGGTGAACCTCCACATAGCTTCTCTGCAGCAATGACCTCCATACGAGGTCTGCAGTTATCTGTGAAATTTTTGCTAATATCTCATTCTCAATTGTTCCATTGGCCAATACCATAGCTTTCATAGAAGTAATCTCAGGAAAGATGTTGAACGCAAGGAAGATATTGTATTGACAGCACTGTTTAAATTCACTCACTTCGTGGCAGATATGGGCGTCATTCTTGTACATATTTCTTGGAGGGACTCTCCATATTTAGGAGTTCTTCATTTGGAGCCTACATATTTCTTCGAGGGACTCTCCATATTTAGGAGTTCTTCATTTGGAGCCTATAGGAATCCAAAGACACAGCTTTTGGCAAGTAACTTGATGAGAAAACTATGAAGTAATTCATGTAAAGGGTAAATCTCCTCATAGCTTATCTGCAGCAATGAGTGCAAAACAAGGTTTGTAGTAACCTGGGAGATATTTGCCAATATCACATACTCCACTGCTCCATTGGCCAATACGGCAGATATAGTGGAAGGTAACTCTATACATATATCGAATACTACGAAGATATGACATGAACAGCATTGCTTCCCTTCATTCTCTTCATGGATAATATGAACTTCAATCTTGTACGTATTTCTTGAAGATTATCTCAATATGTCAGATTACTTCCATTGTAGGCTATACGAATCGAAATAAAAACATTTTGGCAAACCACCTGAAGAGAATACTATGAAGTAATACTTGTCAAGGTTAAACCCCCTGACATCTTACTTTCAGCAATCAGCTCAATACAAGGTTGGCAGTTACGTAGGAGAGATTTGGGAATATGATATTCTCAATTTTTCCTGTTTCCAATATGGCTGAGATAGTGGAATTTCTCTCAAGGCATATATTGAACACTAGGAAGATATGACATTAACAGCATTGTATCCCTTCACTCCCTTCAAGGATAACACGACCTTCAGTCTTGTACATGTTTCCTGAAGGTTATCTCAATATATCAGATTTCTTCAATTGTAGGCTATATGAATCCAAATAAAAATATTTCGGCAAACAACCTCAAGAAAATATTCAGAAGTAATACATGTCAAGGTTAAACCTCCTGACATCAAATCTAAAGCAATGAGCTCCATACAACGTCGAGAGTTACGTAGCAGATATTTGGGAAGATCACATTTTCAATTGCTCCTTTGGCCCTTAAGGTAGATAGAGTGGAAGGTATCTCAAGACATATATTGAACAATAGGAAGATACGACATTAACAGCTTTGTTTCCCTTCACAATTTTCATGAGTAATATGAGCTACAATCTTGTGCATATGTCTTGAAGGTTATGTCATTCCACGGTATTTCTCCTATCGAAGGCTATAGTAATCGGATTAAACTGATTTTGGCAAATAACTTAAGGGGAAAACCCTGAAGTAATACAAGTACAGGGCAAACCTCCAGAAATCTTATCTGCAGCAAATATCTCAACAGAAGGTTTGCAGTTATCCCGGAGATATTGGAAAATATCACATTCTCAATTGCTCCCTTGGCCAGTATGGGAGAAATACTGGAAGGTGTTTCAAGATAGACATTGAACACTAGGAAGATATGACATTAGCAGCATTACTTCTCTTTACTCTCTTCATGGATAATAGGATTTTTAATCTTCTACAAATTTCCTGAAGGGTATCTCAATATTTATGGTTTCTTCAAAAGTAGGCCATAGGAATGCAAATAAAACCATTTTGTCAAATAACCTAAAGCGAAAACTCTGCAGTAATACATGAAAAGGCTAAACCTCCTGATATCTTCTCTGCAGCGATGAGCTCAATACAAGGATTGCAGTTAGGTAGGACATATTTGCGAATATCTCATACTCATTTGCTACTTTGGCCTTTATGATAGATGTAGCGGAAGGTGTTTCAAGACATACATTGAAAACTAGGACGATATTATGTTAACATCCTTGTTTCCCTTCACTCTCTTCATGGATATTAGGACCTTCAATCTTGTACATATTTCCTGGCTGTTATCTCAGTATTGAGGATTTCTTCATTTGTAGACCGTAAGAGTCAACATGAACACCTTTTGGCAAATAACCTAAAGAGAAAGCTGTGAGGTAATACAGGTAAATGGTGAACCTCCACATAGCTTATCTGCAGCAATGACCTCCATACGAGGTCTGCAGTTATCTGTGAAATTTTTGCTAATATCTCATTCTCAATTGTTCCATTGGCCAATACCATAGCTTTCATAGAAGTAATCTCAGGAAAGATGTTGAACGCAAGGAAGATATTGTATTGACAGCACTGTTTAAATTCACTCACTTCGTGGCAGATATGAGCTTCATTCTTGTACATATCTCTTGGAGGGACTCTCCATATTTAGGAGTTCTTCATTTGAAGCCTATAGGAATCCAAAGACACACCTTTTGGCCAGTAACTTGAAGAGAAAACTATGAAGTAATTCATGTAAAGGGTCAATCTCCTCATAGCTTATCTGCAGCAATGAGTGCAAAACAAGGTTTGCAGTAACCTGGGAGATATTTGCAAATATCACATACTTCACTGCTCCATTAACCAAGACGGCTGATATAGTGGAAGGTAACTCTATACATATATCGAATACTAGGAAGAGATGACATGAACAGCATTGTTTCCCTTCATTCTCTTCATGGATAATATGAACTTCAATCTTGTACGTATTTCTTGAGGATTATCTCAATATGTTAGATTTCTTCCATTGTAGGCTATACGAATCGAAATAAAAATATTTTGGCAAACCACCTGAAGAGAATACTATGAAGTAATACTTGTCAAGGTTAAACCCACTGACATCTTACTTTCCGCAATCAGCTCAATACAAGGTTGGCAGTTATGTAGCAGAGATTTGGGAATATGATATTCTCAATTTTTCCTGTTTCCAATATGGCTGAGATAGTGGAAGTTCTCTCAAGGCATATATTGAACACTAGGAAGATATGACATTAACAGCATTGTATCCCTTCACTCCCTTCAAGGATAACACGACCTTCAGTCTTGTACATGTTTCCTGAAGGTTATCTCAATATATCAGATTTCTTCAATTGTAGGCTAAGTGAAACCAAATAAAAATATTTCGGCAAACAACCTCAAGAAAATATTCAGAAGTAATACATGTCAAGGTTAAACCTCCTGACATCAAATCTAAAGCAATGAGCTCCATACAACGTCGAGAGTTACGTAGCAGATATTTGGGAATATCACATTTTCAATTGCTCCTTTGGCCCTTAAGGTAGATAGAGTGGAAGGTATCTCAAGACATATATTGAACAATAGGAAGATACGACATTAACAGCTTTGTTTCCCTTCACAATTTTCATTAGTAATATGAGCTACAATCTTGTGCATATGTCCTGAAGGTTATGTCATTCCACGGTATTTCTCCTATCGAAGGCTATAGTAATCCGAATAAACTGATTTTGGCAAATAACTTAAGGGGAAAACCCTGAAGTAATACAAGTACAGGGCAAACCTCCAGAAATCTTATCTGCAGCAAATATCTCAACAGAAGGTTTGCAGTTATCTTGGAGATATTGGAAAATATCACATTCTCAATTGCTCCCTTGGCCAGTATGGGAGAAATACTGGAAGGTGTTTCAAGATAGACATTGAACACTAGGAAGATATGACATTAGCAGCATTGCTTCTCTTTACTCTCTTCATGGATAATAGGATTTTTAATCTTCTACAAATTTCCTGAAGGGTATCTCAATATTGAAGGATTCTTCAAAAGTAGGCCATAGGAATGCAAATAAAACCATTTTGTCAAATAACCTAAAGCGAAAACTCTGCAGTAATACATGTAAAGGCTAAACCTCCTGATATCTTCTCTGCAGCGATGAGCTCAATACAAGGATTGCAGTTAGGTAGGACATATTTGCGAATATCTCATACTCATTTGCTACTTTGGCCTTTATGATAGATGTAGCGGAAGGTGTTTCAAGACATACATTGAAAACTCGGACGATATTATGTTAATATCCTTGTTTCCCTTCACTCTCTTCATGGATATTAGCACCTTCAATCTTGTACATATTTCCTGGCTGTTATTTCAGTATTGAGGATTTCTTCATTTGTAGACCGTAAGAGTCAACATGAACACCTTTTGGCAAATAACCTAAAGAGAAAGCTGTGAGGTAATACAGGTAAATGGTGAACCTCCACATAGCTTCTCTGCAGCAATGACCTCCATACGAGGTCTGCAGTTATCTGTGAAATTTTTGCTAATATCTCATTCTCAATTGTTCCATTGGCCAATACCATAGCTTTCATAGAAGTAATCTCAGGAAAGATGTTGAACGCAAGGAAGATATTGTATTGACAGCACTGTTTAAATTCACTCACTTCGTGGCAGATATGGGCGTCATTCTTGTACATATTTCTTGGAGGGACTCTCCATATTTAGGAGTTCTTCATTTGGAGCCTACATATTTCTTCGAGGGACTCTCCATATTTAGGAGTTCTTCATTTGGAGCCTATAGGAATCCAAAGACACAGCTTTTGGCAAGTAACTTGATGAGAAAACTATGAAGTAATTCATGTAAAGGGTAAATCTCATCATAGCTTATCTGCAGCAATGAGTGCAAAACAAGGTTTGCAGTAACCTGGGAGATATTTGCCAATATCACATACTCCACTGCTCCATTGGCCAATACGGCAGATATAGTGGAAGGTAACTCTATACATATATCGAATACTACGAAGATATGACATGAACAGCATTGCTTCCCTTCATTCTCTTCATGGATAATATGAACTTCAATCTTGTACGTATTTCTTGAAGATTATCTCAATATGTCAGATTACTTCCATTGTAGGCTATACGAATCGAAATAAAAACATTTTGGCAAACCACCTGAAGAGAATACTATGAAGTAATACTTGTCAAGGTTAAACCCCCTGACATCTTACTTTCAGCAATCAGCTCAATACAAGGTTGGCAGTTACGTAGGAGAGATTTGGGAATATGATATTCTCAATTTTTCCTGTTTCCAATATGGCTGAGATAGTGGAATTTCTCTCAAGGCATATATTGAACACTAGGAAGATATGACATTAACAGCATTGTATCCCTTCACTCCCTTCAAGGATAACACGACCTTCAGTCTTGTACATGTTTCCTGAAGGTTATCTCAATATATCAGATTTCTTCAATTGTAGGCTATATGAATCCAAATAAAAATATTTCGGCAAACAACCTCAAGAAAATATTCAGAAGTAATACATGTCAAGGTTAAACCTCCTGACATCAAATCTAAAGCAATGAGCTCCATACAACGTCGAGAGTTACGTAGCAGATATTTGGGAAGATCACATTTTCAATTGCTCCTTTGGCCCTTAAGGTAGATAGAGTGGAAGGTATCTCAAGACATATATTGAACAATAGGAAGATACGACATTAACAGCTTTGTTTCCCTTCACAATTTTCATGAGTAATATGAGCTACAATCTTGTGCATATGTCTTGAAGGTTATGTCATTCCACGGTATTTCTCCTATCGAAGGCTATAGTAATCGGATTAAACTGATTTTGGCAAATAACTTAAGGGGAAAACCCTGAAGTAATACAAGTACAGGGCAAACCTCCAGAAATCTTATCTGCAGCAAATATCTCAACAGAAGGTTTGCAGTTATCCCGGAGATATTGGAAAATATCACATTCTCAATTGCTCCCTTGGCCAGTATGGGAGAAATACTGGAAGGTGTTTCAAGATAGACATTGAACACTAGGAAGATATGACATTAGCAGCATTACTTCTCTTTACTCTCTTCATGGATAATAGGATTTTTAATCTTCTACAAATTTCCTGAAGGGTATCTCAATATTTATGGTTTCTTCAAAAGTAGGCCATAGGAATGCAAATAAAACCATTTTGTCAAATAACCTAAAGCGAAAACTCTGCAGTAATACATGAAAAGGCTAAACCTCCTGATATCTTCTCTGCAGCGATGAGCTCAATACAAGGATTGCAGTTAGGTAGGACATATTTGCGAATATCTCATACTCATTTGCTACTTTGGCCTTTATGATAGATGTAGCGGAAGGTGTTTCAAGACATACATTGAAAACTAGGACGATATTATGTTAACATCCTTGTTTCCCTTCACTCTCTTCATGGATATTAGGACCTTCAATCTTGTACATATTTCCGGGCTGTTATCTCAGTATTGAGGATTTCTTCATTTGTAGACCGTAAGAGTCAACATGAACACCTTTTGGCAAATAACCTAAAGAGAAAGCTGTGAGGTAATACAGGTAAATGGTGAACCTCCACATAGCTTATCTGCAGCAATGACCTCCATACGAGGTCTGCAGTTATCTGTGAAATTTTTGCTAATATCTCATTCTCAATTGTTCCATTGGCCAATACCATAGCTTTCATAGAAGTAATCTCAGGAAAGATGTTGAACGCAAGGAAGATATTGTATTGACAGCACTGTTTAAATTCACTCACTTCGTGGCAGATATGAGCTTCATTCTTGTACATATCTCTTGGAGGGACTCTCCATATTTAGGAGTTCTTCATTTGAAGCCTATAGGAATCCAAAGACACACCTTTGGGCAAGTAACTTGAAGAGAAAACTATGAAGTAATTCATGTAAAGGGTAAATCTCCTCATAGCTTATCTGCAGCAATGAGTGCAAAACAAGGTTTGCAGTAACCTGGGAGATATTTGCAAATATCACATACTCCACTGCTCCATTAGCCAATACGGCAGAAATAGTGGAAGGTAACTCTATACATATATCGAATACTAGGAAGATATGACATGAATAGCATTGCTTCCCTTCATTCTCTTCATGGATAATATGAACTTCAATCTTGTACGTATTTCTTGAAGATTATCTCAATATGTCAGATTTCTTCCATTGTAGGCTATACGAATCGAAATAAAAACATTTTGGCAAACAACCTGAAGAGAATACTATGAAGTAATACTTGTCAAGGTTAAACCCCCTGACATCTTACCTTCAGCAATCGGCTCAATACAAGGTTGGCAGTTATGTAGGAGAGATTTGGGAATATGATATTCTCAATTTTTCCTGTTTCCAATAGGGCTGAGATAGTGGAAGTTCTCTGAAGGCATATATTGAACACTCAGAAGATATGACATTAACAGCATTGTATCCATTCACTCACCTCAAGGATAACACCACCTTCAGTCTTGTACATGTTTCCTGAAGGTTATCTCAATATATCAGATTTCTTCAATTGTAGGCTATACGAATCCAAATAAAAATATTTCGGCAAACACCCTCAAGAAAATATTCAGAAGTAATACATGTCAAGGTTAAACCTCCTGACATCAAATCTAAAGCAATGAGCTCCATACAACGTCGAGAGTTACGTAGTAGATATTTGGGAATGTCACATTTTCAATTGCTCCTTTGGCCATTGAGGTAGATAGAGTGGAAGGTATCTCAAGACATATATTGAACAATAGGAAGATACGACATTAACAGCTTTGTTTCCCTTCACAATTTTCATGGGTAATGTGAGCTACAATCTTGTGCATATGTCCTGAAGGTTATGTCAATACACGGTATTTCTCCTATCGAAGGCTATAGCAATCCGAATAAACTGATTTTGGCAAATAACTTAAGGAGAAAACTCTGAAGTAATACAAGTACAGGGCAAACCTCCAGATATCTTCTCTGCAGCAAATATCTCAACATAAGGTTTGCAGTTCTCTCGGAGATATTGGAAAATATCCCATTCTCAATTGCTCCCTTGGCCAGTATGGGAGAAATACTGGAAGGTGTTTGAAGATAGACATTAAACACTAGGAAGATAGGACATTAGCAGCATTGCTTCCCTTTACTCTCTTCATGGATAATAGGATTTTTAATCTTGTACAAATTTCCAGAAAGTTATCTCAATATTTAAGGTTTCTTCAAAAGTAGGCCATAGGAATGCAAATAAAACCATTTTGTCAAATAACCTAAAGCGAAAACTCTGCAGTAATACATGTAAAGGCTAAACCTCCTGATATCTTCTCTGCAGCGATGAGCTCAATACAAGGATTGCAGTTAGGTAGGACATATTTGCGAATATCTCATACTCATTTGCTACTTTGCCCTTTATGATAGATGTAGCGGAAGGTGTTTCAAGACATACATTGAAAACTAGGACGACATTATCTTAACATCCTTGTTCCCCTTCACTCTCTTCATGGATATTAGGACCTTCAATCTTGTACATATTTCCTGGCTGTTATCTCAGTATTGAGGATTTCTTCATTTGTAGACCGTAAGAGTCAACATGAACACCTTTTGGCAAATAACCTAAAGAGAAAGCTGTGAGGTAATACAGGTAAATGGTGAACCTCCACATAGCTTATCTGCAGCAATGACCTCCATACGAGGTTTGCAGTTATCTGTGAAATTTTTGCTAATATCTCATTCTCAATTGTTCCATTGGCCGATACCATAGCTTTCATAGAAGTAATCTCAGGAAAGATGTTGAACGCAAGGAAGATATTGTATTGACAGCATTGTTTAAATTCACTCACTTCGTGGCAGATATGAGCTTCATTCTTGTACATATCTCTTGGAGGGACTCTCCATATTTAGGAGTTCTTCATTTGGAGCCTATAGGAATCCAAATATACACCTTTTGGCAAGTAACTTGAAGAGAAAACTATGAGGTAATTCATGTAAAGGGTAAATCTCCTCATAGCTTATCTGCAGCAATGAGTGCAAAACAAGGTTTGCAGTACCCTGGGAGATATTTGCAAATATCACATACTCCACTGCTCCATTAGCCAATACGGCAGATATCGTGGAAGGTAACTCTATACATATATCGAATACTAGGAAGATATGACATGAACAGCATTGCTTCCCTTCATTCTCTTCATGGATAATATGAACTTCAATTTTGTACGTATTTCTTGAAGATTATCTCAATATGTCAGATTTCTTCCATTGTAGGCTATACGAATAGAAATAAAAACATTTTGGCAAACAACCCGAAGAGAATACTATGAAGTAATACTTGTCAAGGTTAAACCCCCTGACATCTTACCTTCAGCAATCAGCTCAATACAAGGTTGGCAGTTATGTAGGAGAGATTTGGGAATATGATCTTCTCAATTTTTCCTGTTTCCAATAGGGCTGAGATAGTGGAAGTTCTCTCAAGGCATATATTGAACACTAGGAAGATATGACATTAACAGCATTGTATCCATTCACTCACCTCAAGGATAACACCACTTTCAGTCTTGTACATGTTTCCTGAAGGTTATCTCAATATATCAGATTTCTTCAATTGCAGGCTATACGAATCCAAATAAAAATATTTCGGCAAACACCCTCAAGAAAATATTCAGAAGTAATACATGTCAAGGTTAAACCTCCTGACATCAAATCTAAAGCAATGAGCTCCATACAACGTCGAGAGTTACGTAGTAGATATTTGGGAATGTCACATTTTCAATTGCTCCTTTGGCCATTAAGGTAGATAGAGTGGAAGGTATCTCAAGACATATATTGAACAATAGGAAGATACGACATTAACAGCTTTGTTTCCCTTCACAATTTTCATGGGTAATGTGAGCTACAATCTTGTGCTTATGTCCTGAAGGTTATGTCAATACACGGTATTTCTCCTATCGAAGGCTATAGTAATCCGAATAAACTGATTTTGGCAAATAACTTAAGGAGAAAACTCTGCAGTAATACAAGTACAGGGCAAAGCTCCAGATATCTTCTCTGCAGCAAATATCTCAACATAAGGTTTGCAGTTCTCTCGGAGATATTGGAAAATATCCCATTCTCAATTGCTCCCTTGGCCAGTATGGGAGAAATACTGGAAGGTGTTTCAAGATAGACATTGACCACTAGGAAGATATGACATTAGCAGCATTGCTTCCCTTTACTCTCTTCATGGATAATAGGATTTTTAATCTTGTACAAATTTCCAGAAGGTTATCTCAATATTTAAGGTTTCTTCAAAAGTAGGCCATAGGAATGCAAATAAAACCATTTTGTCAAATAACCTAAAGCGAAAACTCTGCAGTAATACATGTAAAGGCTAAACCTCCTGATATCTTCTCTGCAGCAATGAGCTCAATACAAGGATTGCAGTTAGGTAGGACATATTTGCGAATATCTCATACTCATTTGCTACTTTGCCCTTTATGATAGATGTAGCGGAAGGTGTTTCAAGACATACATTGAAAACTAGGACGACATTATCTTAACATCCTTGTTCCCCTTCACTCTCTTCATGGATATTACGACCTTCAATCTTGTACATATTTCCTGGCTGTTATCTCAGTATTGAGGATTTCTTCATTTGTAGACTGTTAGAGTCAACATGAACACCTTTTGGCAAATAACCTAAAGAGAAAGCTGTGAGGTAATACAGGTAAATGGTGAACCTCCACATAGCTTATCTGCAGCAATGACCTCCATACGAGGTTTGCAGTTATCTGTGAAATTTTTGCTAATATCTCATTCTCAATTGTTCCATTGGCCAATACCATAGCTTTCATAGAAGTAATCTCAGGAAAGATGTTGAACGCAAGGAAGATATTGTATTGACAGCATTGTTTAAATTCACTCACTTCGTGGCAGATATGAGCTTCATTCTTGTACATATCTCTTGGAGGGACTCTCCATATTTAGGAGTTCTTCATTTGGAGCCTATAGGAATCCAAATACACACCTTTTGGCAAGTAACTTGAAGAGAAAACTATGAGGTAATTCATGTAAAGGGTAAATCTCCTCATAGCTTATCTGCAGCAATGAGTGCAAAACAAGGTTTGCAGTAACCTGGGAGATATTTGCAAATATCACATACTCCACTGCTCGATTAGCCAATACGGCAGATATAGTGGAAGGTAACTCTATACATATATCGAATACTAGGAAGAGATGACATGAACAGCATTGCTTCCCTTCATTCTCTTCATGGATAATATGAACTTCAATCTTGTACGTATTTCTTGAAGATTATCTCAATATGTCAGATTTCTTCCATTGTAGGCTATACGAATCGAAATAAAAACATTTTGGCAAACAACCTGAAGAGAATACTATGAAGTAATACTTGTCAAGGTTAAACCCCCTGACATCTTACCTTCAGCAATCAGCTCAATACAAGGTTGGCAGTTATGTAGGAGAGATTTGGGAATATGATCTTCTCAATTTTTCCTGTTTCCAATAGGGCTGAGATAGTGGAAGTTCTCTCAAGGCATATATTGAACACTAGGAAGATATGACATTAACAGCATTGTATCCATTCACTCACCTCAAGGATAACACCACTTTCAGTCTTGTACATGTTTCCTGAAGGTTATCTCAATATATCAGATTTCTTCAATTGTAGGCTATACGAATCCAAATAAAAATATTTCGGCAAACACCCTCAAGAAAATATTCAGAAGTAATACATGTCAAGGTTAAACCTCCTGACATCAAATCTAAAGCAATGAGCTCCATACAACGTCGAGAGTTACGTAGTAGATATTTGGGAATGTCACATTTTCAATTGCTCCTTTGGCCATTAAGGTAGACAGAGTGGAAGGTATATCAAGACATATATTGAACAATAGGAAGATACGACATTAACAGCTTTGTTTCCCTTCACAATTTTCATGGGTAATGTGAGCTACAATCTTGTGCATATGTCCTGAAGGTTATGTCAATACACGGTATTTCTCCTATCGAAGGCTATAGTAATCCGAATAAACTGATTTTGGCAAATAACTTAAGGAGAAAACTCTGCAGTAATAGAAGTACAGGGCAAAGCTCCAGATATGTTCTCTGCAGCAAATATCTCAACATAAGGTTTGCAGTTCTCTCGGAGATATTGGAAAATATCCCATTCTCAATTGCTCCCTTGGCCAGTATGGGAGAAATACTGGAAGGTGTTTCAAGATAGACATTGACCACTAGGAAGATATGACATTAGCAGCATTGCTTCCCTTTACTCTCTTCATGGATAATAGGATTTTTAATCTTCTACAAATTTCCAGAAGGTTATCTCAATATTTAAGGTTTCTTCAAAAGTAGGCCATAGGAATGCAAATAAAACCATTTTGTCAAATAACCTAAAGCGAAAACTCTGCAGTAATACATGTAAAGGCTAAACCTCCTGATATCTTCTCTGCAGCGATGAGCTCAATACAAGGATTGCAGTTAGGTAGGACATATTTGCGAATATCTCATACTCATTTGCTACTTTGCCCTTTATGATAGATGTAGCGGAAGGTGTTTCAAGACATACATTGAAAACTAGGACGACATTATCTTAACATCCTTGTTCCCCTTCACTCTCTTCATGTATATTAGGACCTTCAATCTTGTACATATTTCCTGGCTGTTATCTCAGTATTGAGGATTTCTTCATTTGTAGACCGTAAGAGTCAACATGAACACCTTTTGGCAAATAACCTAAAGAGAAAGCTGTGAGGTAATACAGGTAAATGGTGAACCTCCACATAGCTTATCTGCAGCAATGACCTCCATACGAGGTTTGCAGTTATCTGTGAAATTTTTGCTAATATCTCATTCTCAATTGTTCCATTGGCCGATACCATAGCTTTCATAGAAGTAATCTCAGGAAAGATGTTGAACGCAAGGAAGATATTGTATTGACAGCATTGTTTAAATTCACTCACTTCGTGGCAGATATGAGCTTCATTCTTGTACATATCTCTTGGAGGGACTCTCCATATTTAGGAGTTCTTCATTTGGAGCCTATAGGAATCCAAATATACACCTTTTGGCAAGTAACTTGAAGAGAAAACTATGAGGTAATTCATGTAAAGGGTAAATCTCCTCATAGCTTATCTGCAGCAATGAGTGCAAAACAAGGTTTGCAGTACCCTGGGAGATATTTGTAAATATCACATACTCCACTGCTCCATTAGCCAATACGGCAGATATCGTGGAAGGTAACTCTATACATATATCGAATACTAGGAAGATATGACATGAACAGCATTGCTTCCCTTCATTCTCTTCATGGATAATATGAACTTCAATTTTGTACGTATTTCTTGAAGATTATCTCAATATGTCAGATTTCTTCCATTGTAGGCTATACGAATAGAAATAAAAACATTTTGGCAAACAACCCGAAGAGAATACTATGAAGTAATACTTGTCAAGGTTAAACCCCCTGACATCTTACCTTCAGCAATCAGCTCAATACAAGGTTGGCAGTTATGTAGGAGAGATTTGGGAATATGATCTTCTCAATTTTTCCTGTTTCCAATAGGGCTGAGATAGTGGAAGTTCTCTCAAGGCATATATTGAACACTAGGAAGATATGACATTAACAGCATTGTATCCATTCACTCACCTCAAGGATAACACCACCTTCAGTCTTGTACATGTTCCTGAAGGTTATCTCAATATATCAGATTTCTTCAATTGCAGGCTATACGAATCCAAATAAAAATATTTCGGCAAACACCCTCAAGAAAATATTCAGAAGTAATACATGTCAAGGTTAAACCTCCTGACATCAAATCTAAAGCAATGAGCTCCATACAACGTCGAGAGTTACGTAGTAGATATTTGGGAATGTCACATTTTCAATTGCTCCTTTGGCCATTAAGGTAGATAGAGTGGAAGGTATCTCAAGACATATATTGAACAATAGGAAGATACGACATTAACAGCTTTGTTTCCCTTCACAATTTTCATGGGTAATGTGAGCTACAATCTTGTGCATATGTCCTGAAGGTTATGTCAATACACGGTATTTCTCCTATCGAAGGCTATAGTAATCCGAATAAACTGATTTTGGCAAATAACTTAAGGAGAAAACTCTGCAGTAATACAAGTACAGGGCAAAGCTCCAGATATCTTCTCTGCAGCAAATATCTCAACATAAGGTTTGCAGTTCTCTCGGAGATATTGGAAAATATCCCATTCTCAATTGCTCCCTTGGCCAGTATGGGAGAAATACTGGAAGGTGTTTCAAGATAGACATTGACCACGAGGAAGATAGGACATTAGCAGCATTGCTTCCCTTTACTCTCTTCATGGATAATAGGATTTTTAATCTTCTACAAATTTCCAGAAGGTTATCTCAATATTTAAGGTTTCTTCAAAAGTAGGCCATAGGAATGCAAATAAAACCATTTTGTCAAATAACCTAAAGCGAAAACTCTGCAGTAATACATGTAAAGGCTAAACCTCCTGATATCTTCTCTGCAGCGATGAGCTCAATACAAGGATTGCAGTTAGGTAGGACATATTTGCGAATATCTCATACTCATTTGCTACTTTGCCCTTTATGATAGATGTAGCGGAAGGTGTTTCAAGACATACATTGAAAACTAGGACGACATTATCTTAACATCCTTGTTCCCCTTCACTCTCTTCATGGATATTAGGACCTTCAATCTTGTACATATTTCCTGGCTGTTATCTCAGTATTGAGGATTTCTTCATTTGTAGACCGTAAGAGTCAACATGAACACCTTTTGGCAAATAACCTAAAGAGAAAGCTGTGAGGTAATACAGGTAAATGGTGAACCTCCACATAGCTTCTCTGCAGCAATGACCTCCATACGAGGTTTGCAGTTATCTGTGAAATTTTTGCTAATATCTCATTCTCAATTGTTCCATTGGCCAATACCATAGCTTTCATAGAAGTAATCTCAGGAAAGATGTTGAACGCAAGGAAGATATTGTATTGACAGCATTGTTTAAATTCACTCACTTCGTGGCAGATATGAGCTTCATTCTTGTACATATCTCTTGGAGGGACTCTCCATATTTAGGAGTTCTTCATTTGGAGCCTATAGGAATCCAAATATACACCTTTTGGCAAGTAACTTGAAGAGAAAACTATGAGGTAATTCATGTAAAGGGTAAATCTCCTCATAGCTTATCTGCAGCAATGTGTGCAAAACAAGGTTTGCAGTACCCTGGGAGATATTTGTAAATATCACATACTCCACTGCTCGATTAGCCAATACGGCAGATATCGTGGAAGGTAACTCTATACATATATCGAATACTAGGAAGATATGACATGAACAGCATTGCTTTCCTTCATTCTCTTCATGGATAATATGAACTTCAATTTTGTACGTATTTCTTGAAGATTATCTCAATATGTCAGATTTCTTCCATTGTAGGCTATACGAATAGAAATAAAAACATTTTGGCAAACAACCCGAAGAGAATACTATGAAGTAATACTTGTCAAGGTTAAACCCCCTGACATCTTACCTTCAGCAATCAGCTCAATACAAGGTTGGCAGTTATGTAGGAGAGATTTGGGAATATGATCTTCTCAATTTTTCCTGTTTCCAATAGGGCTGAGATAGTGGAAGTTCTCTCAAGGCATATATTGAACACTAGGAAGATATGACATTAACAGCATTGTATCCATTCACTCACCTCAAGGATAACACCACTTTCAGTCTTGTACATGTTTCCTGAAGGTTATCTCAATATATCAGATTTCTTCAATTGTAGGCTATACGAATCCAAATAAAAATATTTCGGCAAACACCCTCAAGAAAATATTCAGAAGTAATACATGTCAAGGTTAAACCTCCTGACATCAAATCTAAAGCAATGAGCTCCATACAACGTTGAGAGTTACGTAGTAGATATTTGGGAATGTCACATTTTCAATTGCTCCTTTGGCCATTAAGGTAGACAGAGTGGAAGGTATATCAAGACATATATTGAACAATAGGAAGATACGACATTAACAGCTTTGTTTCCCTTCACAATTTTCATGGGTAATGTGAGCTACAATCTTGTGCATATGTCCTGAAGGTTATGTCAATACACGGTATTTCTCCTATCGAAGGCTATAGCAATCCGAATAAACTGATTTTGGCAAATAACTTAAGGAGAAAACTCTGAAGTAATACAAGTACAGGGCAAACCTCCAGATATCTTCTCTGCAGGAAATATCTCAACATAAGGTTTGCAGTTCTCTCGGAGATATTGGAAAATATCCCATTCTCAATTGCTCCCTTGGCCAGTATGGGAGAAATACTGGAAGGTGTTTCAAGATAGACATTGAACACTAGGAAGATATGACATTAGCAGCATTGCTTCCCTTTACTCTCTTCATGGATAATAGGATCTTTAATCTTCTACAAATTTCCTGAAGGTTATCTCAATATTTAAGGTTTCTTCAAAAGTAGGCCATAGGAATGCAAATAAAACCATTTTGTCAAATAACCTAAAGCGAAAACTCTGCAGTAATACATGTAAAGGCTAAACCTCCTGATATCTTCTCTGCAGCGATGAGCTCAATACAAGGATTGCAGTTAGGTAGGACATATTTGCGAATATCTCATACTCATTTGCTACTTTGCCCTTTATGATAGATGTAGCGGAAGGTGTTTCAAGACATACATTGAAAACTAGGACGACATTATCTTAACATCCTTGTTCCCCTTCACTCTCTTCATGGATATTAGGACCTTCAATCTTGTACATATTTCCTGGCTGTTATCTCAGTATTGAGGATTTCTTCATTTGTAGACCGTAAGAGTCAACATGAACACCTTTTGGCAAATAACCTAAAGAGAAAGCTGTGAGGTAATACAGGTAAATGGTGAACCTCCACATAGCTTCTCTGCAGCAATGACCTCCATACGAGGTTTGCAGTTATCTGTGAAATTTTTGCTAATATCTCATTCTCAATTGTTCCATTGGCCAATACCATAGCTTTCATAGAAGTAATCTCAGGAAAGATGTTGAACGCAAGGAAGATATTGTATTGACAGCATTGTTTAAATTCACTCACTTCGTGGCAGATATGAGCTTCATTCTTGTACATATCTCTTGGAGGGACTCTCCATATTTAGGAGTTCTTCATTTGGAGCCTATAGGAATCCAAATACACACCTTTTGGCAAGTAACTTGAAGAGAAAACTATGAGGTAATTCATGTAAAGGGTAAATCTCCTCATAGCTTATCTGCAGCAATGAGTGCAAAACAAGGTTTGCAGTAACCTGGGAGATATTTGCAAATATCACATACTCCACTGCTCCATTAGCCAATATGGCAGATATAGTGGAAGGTAACTCTATACATATATCGAATACTAGGAAGAGATGACATGAACAGCATTGCTTCCCTTCATTCTCTTCATGGATAATATGAACTTCAATCTTGTACGTATTTCTTGAAGATTATCTCAATATGTCAGATTTCTTCCATTGTAGGCTATACGAATCGAAATAAAAACATTTTGGCAAACAACCTGAAGAGAATACTATGAAGTAATACTTGTCAAGGTTAAACCCCCTGACATCTTACCTTCAGCAATCAGCTCAATACAAGGTTGGCAGTTATGTAGGAGAGATTTGGGAATATGATCTTCTCAATTTTTCCTGTTTCCAATAGGGCTGAGATAGTGGAAGTTCTCTCAAGGCATATATTGAACACTAGGAAGATATGACATGAACAGCATTGTATCCATTCACTCACCTCAAGGATAACACCACTTTCAGTCTTGTACATGTTTCCTGAAGGTTATCTCAATATATCAGATTTCTTCAATTGTAGGCTATACGAATCCAAATAAAAATATTTCGGCAAACACCCTCAAGAAAATATTCAGAAGTAATACATGTCAAGGTTAAACCTCCTGACATCAAATCTAAAGCAATGAGCTCCATACAACGTCGAGAGTTACGTAGTAGATATTTGGGAATGTCACATTTTCAATTGCTCCTTTGGCCATTAAGGTAGACAGAGTGGAAGGTATATCAAGACATATATTGAACAATAGGAAGATACGACATTAACAGCTTTGTTTCCCTTCACAATTTTCATGGGTAATGTGAGCTACAATCTTGTGCATATGTCCTGAAGGTTATGTCAATACACGGTATTTCTCCTATCGAAGGCTATAGTAATCCGAATAAACTGATTTTGGCAAATAACTTAAGGAGAAAACTCTGAAGTAATACAAGTACAGGGCAAAGCTCCAGATATCTTCTCTGCAGCAAATATCTCAACATAAGGTTTGCAGTTCTCTCGGAGATATTGGAAAATATCCCATTCTCAATTGCTCCCTTGGCCAGTATGGGAGAAATACTGGAAGGTGTTTCAAGATAGACATTGACCACTAGGAAGATATGACACTAGCAGCATTGCTTCCCTTTACTCTCTTCATGGATAATAGGATTTTTAATCTTCTACAAATTTCCAGAAGGTTATCTCAATATTTAAGGTTTCTTCAAAAGTAGGCCATAGGAATGCAAATAAAACCATTTTGTCAAATAACCTAAAGCGAAAACTCTGCAGTAATACATGTAAAGGCTAAACCTCCTGATATCTTCTCTGCAGCGATGAGCTCAATACAAGGATTGCAGTTAGGTAGGACATATTTGCGAATATCTCATACTCATTTCCTACTTTGCCCTTTATGATAGATGTAGCGGAAGGTGTTTCAAGACATACATTGAAAACTAGGACGACATTATCTTAACATCCTTGTTCCCCTTCACTCTCTTCATGGATATTAGGACCTCCAATCTTGTACATATTTCCTGGCTGTTATCTCAGTATTGAGGATTTCTCCATTTGTAGACCGTAAGAGTCAACATGAACACCTTTTGGCAAATAACCTAAAGAGAAAGCTGTGAGGTAATACAGGTAAATGGTGAACCTCCACATAGCTTCTCTGCAGCAATGACCTCCATACGAGGTTTGCAGTTATCTGTGAAATTTTTGCTAATATCTCATTCTCAATTGTTCCATTGGCCAATACCATAGCTTTCATAGAAGTAATCTCAGGAAAGATGTTGAACGCAAGGAAGATATTGTATTGACAGCATTGTTTAAATTCACTCACTTCGTGGCAGATATGAGCTTCATTCTTGTACATATCTCTTGGAGGGACTCTCCATATTTAGGAGTTCTTCATTTGGAGCCTATAGGAATCCAAATACACACCTTTTGGCAAGTAACTTGAAGAGAAAACTATGAGGTAATTCATGTAAAGGGTAAATCTCCTCATAGCTTATCTGCAGCAATGAGTGCAAAACAAGGTTTGCAGTAACCTGGGAGATATTTGCAAATATCACATACTCCACTGCTCCATTAGCCAATATGGCAGATATAGTGGAAGGTAACTCTATACATATATCGAATACTAGGAAGAGATGACATGAACAGCATTGCTTCCCTTCATTCTCTTCATGGATAATATGAACTTCAATCTTGTACGTATTTCTTGAAGATTATCTCAATATGTCAGATTTCTTCCATTGTAGGCTATACGAATCGAAATAAAAACATTTTGGCAAACAACCTGAAGAGAATACTATGAAGTAATACTTGTCAAGGTTAAACCCCCTGACATCTTACCTTCTGCAATCAGCTCAATACAAGGTTGGCAGTTATGTAGGAGAGATTTGGGAATATGATATTCTCAATTTTTCCTGTTTCCAATAGGGCTGAGATAGTGGAAGTTCTCTCAAGGCATATATTGAACACTAGGAAGATATGACATGAACAGCATTGTATCCATTCACTCACCTCAAGGATAACACCACTTTCAGTCTTGTACATGTTTCCTGAAGGTTATCTCAATATATCAGATTTCTTCAATTTTAGGCTATACGAATCCAAATAAAAATATTTCGGCAAACACCCTCAAGAAAATATTCAGAAGTAATACATGTCAAGGTTAAACCTCCTGACATCAAATCTAAAGCAATGAGCTCCATACAACGTCGAGAGTTACGTAGTAGATATTTGGGAATGTCACATTTTCAATTGCTCCTTTGGCCATTAAGGTAGATAGAGTGGAAGGTATCTCAAGACATATATTGAACAATAGGAAGATACGACATTAACAGCTTTGTTTCCCTTCACAATTTTCATTGGTAATGTGAGCTACAATCTTGTGCATGTGTCCTGAAGGTTATGTCAATACACGGTATTTCTCCTATCGAAGGCTATAGTAATCCGAATAAACTGATTTTGGCAAATAACTTAAGGAGAAAACTCTGAAGTAATGCAAGTACAGGGCAAACCTCCAGATATCTTCTCTGCAGCAAATATCTCAACATAAGGTTTGCAGTTCTCTCGGAGATATTGGAAAATATCCCATTCTCAATTGCTCCCTTGGCCAGTATGGGAGAAATACTGGAAGGTGTTTCAAGATAGACATTGACCACGAGGAAGATAGGACATTAGCAGCATTGCTTCCCTTTACTCTCTTCATGGATAATAGGATTTTTAATCTTCTACAAATTTCCAGAAGGTTATCTCAATATTTAAGGTTTCTTCAAAAGTAGGCCATAGGAATGCAAATAAAACCATTTTGTCAAATAACCTAAAGCGAAAACTCTGAAGTAATACATGTAAAGGCTAAACCTCCTGATATCTTCTCTGCAGCGATGAGCTCAATACAAGGATTGCATTTAGGTAGGACATATTTGCGAATATCTCATACTCATTTGCTACTTTGCCCTTTATGATAGATGTAGCGGAAGGTGTTTCAAGACATACATTGAAAACTAGGACGACATTATCTTAACATCCTTGTTCCCCTTCACTCTCTTCATGGATATTAGGACCTTCAATCTTGTACATATTTCGTGGCTGTTATCTCAGTATTGAGGATTTCTTCATTTGTAGACCGTAAGAGTCAACATGAACACCTTTTGGCAAATAACCTAAAGAGAAAGCTGTGAGGTAATACAGGTAAATGGTGAACCTCCACATAGCTTCTCTGCAGCAATGACCTCCATACGAGGTTTGCAGTTATCTGTGAAATTTTTGCTAATATCTCATTCTCAATTGTTCCATTGGCCAATACCATAGCTTTCATAGAAGTAATCTCAGGAAAGATGTTGAACGCAAGGAAGATATTGTATTGACAGCATTGTTTAAATTCACTCACTTCGTGGCAGATATGAGCTTCATTCTTGTACATATCTCTTGGAGGGACTCTCCATATTTAGGAGTTCTTCCTTTGGAGCCTATAGGAATCCAAATACACACCTTTTGGCAAGTAACTTGAAGAGAAAACTATGAGGTAATTCATGTAAAGGGTAAATCTCCTCATAGCTTATCTGCAGCAATGAGTGCAAAACAAGGTTTGCAGTAACCTGGGAGATATTTGCAAATATCACATACTCCACTGCTCGATTAGCCAATATGGCAGATATAGTGGAAGGTAACTCTATACATATATCGAATACTAGGAAGAGATGACATGAACAGCATTGCTTCCCTTCATTCTCTTCATGGATAATATGAACTTCAATCTTGTACGTATTTCTTGAAGATTATCTCAATATGTCAGATTTCTTCCATTGTAGGCTATACGAATCGAAATAAAAACATTTTGGCAAACAACCTGAAGAGAATACTATGAAGTAATACTTGTCAAGGTTAAACCCCCTGACATCTTACCTTCAGCAATCAGCTCAATACAAGGTTGGCAGTTATGTAGGAGAGATTTGGGAATATGATCTTCTCAATTTTTCCTGTTTCCAATAGGGCTGAGATAGTGGAAGTTCTCTCAAGGCATATATTGAACACTAGGAAGATATGACATGAACAGCATTGTATCCATTCACTCACCTCAAGGATAACACCACTTTCAGTCTTGTACATGTTTCCTGAAGGTTATCTCAATATATCAGATTTCTTCAATTGTAGGCTATACGAATCCAAATAAAAATATTTCGGCAAACACCCCCAAGAAAATATTCAGAAGTAATACATGTCAAGGTTAAACCTCCTGACATCAAATCTAAAGCAATGAGCTCCATACAACGTCGAGAGTTACGTAGTAGATATTTGGGAATGTCACATTTTCAATTGCTCCTTTGGCCATTAAGGTAGACAGAGTGGAAGGTATATCAAGACATATATTGAACAATAGGAAGATACGACATTAACAGCTTTGTTTCCCTTCACAATTTTCATGGGTAATGTGAGCTACAATCTTGTGCATATGTCCTGAAGGTTATGTCAATACACGGTATTTCTCCTATCGAAGGCTATAGTAATCCGAATAAACTGATTTTGGCAAATAACTTAAGGAGAAAACTCTGAAGTAATACAAGTACAGGGCAAAGCTCCAGATATCTTCTCTGCAGCAAATATCTCAACATAAGGTTTGCAGTTCTCTCGGAGATATTGGAAAATATCCCATTCTCAATTGCTCCCTTGGCCAGTATGGGAGAAATACTGGAAGGTGTTTCAAGATAGACATTGACCACTAGGAAGATATGACACTAGCAGCATTGCTTCCCTTTACTCTCTTCATGGATAATAGGATTTTTAATCTTCTACAAATTTCCAGAAGGTTATCTCAATATTTAAGGTTTCTTCAAAAGTAGGCCATAGGAATGCAAATAAAACCATTTTGTCAAATAACCTAAAGCGAAAACTCTGCAGTAATACATGTAAAGGCTAAACCTCCTGATATCTTCTCTGCAGCGATGAGCTCAATACAAGGATTGCAGTTAGGTAGGACATATTTGCGAATATCTCATACTCATTTCCTACTTTGCCCTTTATGATAGATGTAGCGGAAGGTGTTTCAAGACATACATTGAAAACTAGGACGACATTATCTTAACATCCTTGTTCCCCTTCACTCTCTTCATGGATATTAGGACCTCCAATCTTGTACATATTTCCTGGCTGTTATCTCAGTATTGAGGATTTCTCCATTTGTAGACCGTAAGAGTCAACATGAACACCTTTTGGCAAATAACCTAAAGAGAAAGCTGTGAGGTAATACAGGTAAATGGTGAACCTCCACATAGCTTCTCTGCAGCAATGACCTCCATACGAGGTTTGCAGTTATCTGTGAAATTTTTGCTAATATCTCATTCTCAATTGTTCCATTGGCCAATACCATAGCTTTCATAGAAGTAATCTCAGGAAAGATGTTGAACGCAAGGAAGATATTGTATTGACAGCATTGTTTAAATTCACTCACTTCGTGGCAGATATGAGCTTCATTCTTGTACATATCTCTTGGAGGGACTCTCCATATTTAGGAGTTCTTCATTTGGAGCCTATAGGAATCCAAATACACACCTTTTGGCAAGTAACTTGAAGAGAAAACTATGAGGTAATTCATGTAAAGGGTAAATCTCCTCATAGCTTATCTGCAGCAATGAGTGCAAAACAAGGTTTGCAGTAACCTGGGAGATATTTGCAAATATCACATACTCCACTGCTCCATTAGCCAATATGGCAGATATAGTGGAAGGTAACTCTATACATATATCGAATACTAGGAAGAGATGACATGAACAGCATTGCTTCCCTTCATTCTCTTCATGGATAATATGAACTTCAATCTTGTACGTATTTCTTGAAGATTATCTCAATATGTCAGATTTCTTCCATTGTAGGCTATACGAATCGAAATAAAAACATTTTGGCAAACAACCTGAAGAGAATACTATGAAGTAATACTTGTCAAGGTTAAACCCCCTGACATCTTACCTTCAGCAATCAGCTCAATACAAGGTTGGCAGTTATGTAGGAGAGATTTGGGAATATGATCTTCTCAATTTTTCCTGTTTCCAATAGGGCTGAGATAGTGGAAGTTCTCTCAAGGCATATATTGAACACTAGGAAGATATGACATGAACAGCATTGTATCCATTCACTCACCTCAAGGATAACACCACTTTCAGTCTTGTACATGTTTCCTGAAGGTTATCTCAATATATCAGATTTCTTCAATTGTAGGCTATACGAATCCAAATAAAAATATTTCGGCAAACACCCCCAAGAAAATATTCAGAAGTAATACATGTCAAGGTTAAACCTCCTGACATCAAATCTAAAGCAATGAGCTCCATACAACGTCGAGAGTTACGTAGTAGATATTTGGGAATGTCACATTTTCAATTGCTCCTTTGGCCATTAAGGTAGACAGAGTGGAAGGTATATCAAGACATATATTGAACAATAGGAAGATACGACATTAACAGCTTTGTTTCCCTTCACAATTTTCATGGGTAATGTGAGCTACAATCTTGTGCATATGTCCTGAAGGTTATGTCAATACACGGTATTTCTCCTATCGAAGGCTATAGTAATCCGAATAAACTGATTTTGGCAAATAACTTAAGGAGAAAACTCTGAAGTAATACAAGTACAGGGCAAAGCTCCAGATATCTTCTCTGCAGCAAATATCTCAACATAAGGTTTGCAGTTCTCTCGGAGATATTGGAAAATATCCCATTCTCAATTGCTCCCTTGGCCAGTATGGGAGAAATACTGGAAGGTGTTTCAAGATAGACATTGACCACTAGGAAGATATGACACTAGCAGCATTGCTTCCCTTTACTCTCTTCATGGATAATAGGATTTTTAATCTTCTACAAATTTCCAGAAGGTTATCTCAATATTTAAGGTTTCTTCAAAAGTAGGCCATAGGAATGCAAATAAAACCATTTTGTCAAATAACCTAAAGCGAAAACTCTGCAGTAATACATGTAAAGGCTAAACCTCCTGATATCTTCTCTGCAGCGATGAGCTCAATACAAGGATTGCAGTTAGGTAGGACATATTTGCGAATATCTCATACTCATTTCCTACTTTGCCCTTTATGATAGATGTAGCGGAATGTGTTTCAAGACATACATTGAAAACTAGGACGACATTATCTTAACATCCTTGTTCCCCTTCACTCTCTTCATGGATATTAGGACCTCCAATCTTGTACATATTTCCTGGCTGTTATCTCAGTATTGAGGATTTCTCCATTTGTAGACCGTAAGAGTCAACATGAACACCTTTTGGCAAATAACCTAAAGAGAAAGCTGTGAGGTAATACAGGTAAATGGTGAACCTCCACATAGCTTCTCTGCAGCAATGACCTCCATACGAGGTTTGCAGTTATCTGTGAAATTTTTGCTAATATCTCATTCTCAATTGTTCCATTGGCCAATACCATAGCTTTCATAGAAGTAATCTCAGGAAAGATGTTGAACGCAAGGAAGATATTGTATTGACAGCATTGTTTAAATTCACTCACTTCGTGGCAGATATGAGCTTCATTCTTGTACATATCTCTTGGAGGGACTCTCCATATTTAGGAGTTCTTCATTTGGAGCCTATAGGAATCCAAATACACACCTTTTGGCAAGTAACTTGAAGAGAAAACTATGAGGTAATTCATGTAAAGGGTAAATCTCCTCATAGCTTATCTGCAGCAATGAGTGCAAAACAAGGTTTGCAGTAACCTGGGAGATATTTGCAAATATCACATACTCCACTGCTCCATTAGCCAATATGGCAGATATAGTGGAAGGTAACTCTATACATATATCGAATACTAGGAAGAGATGACATGAACAGCATTGCTTCCCTTCATTCTCTTCATGGATAATATGAACTTCAATCTTGTACGTATTTCTTGAAGATTATCTCAATATGTCAGATTTCTTCCATTGTAGGCTATACGAATCGAAATAAAAACATTTTGGCAAACAACCTGAAGAGAATACTATGAAGTAATACTTGTCAAGGTTAAACCCCCTGACATCTTACCTTCTGCAATCAGCTCAATACAAGGTTGGCAGTTATGTAGGAGAGATTTGGGAATATGATATTCTCAATTTTTCCTGTTTCCAATAGGGCTGAGATAGTGGAAGTTCTCTCAAGGCATATATTGAACACTAGGAAGATATGACATGAACAGCATTGTATCCATTCACTCACCTCAAGGATAACACCACTTTCAGTCTTGTACATGTTTCCTGAAGGTTATCTCAATATATCAGATTTCTTCAATTGTAGGCTATACGAATCCAAATAAAAATATTTCGGCAAACACCCTCAAGAAAATATTCAGAAGTAATACATGTCAAGGTTAAACCTCCTGACATCAAATCTAAAGCAATGAGCTCCATAGAACGTCGAGAGTTACGTAGTAGATATTTGGGAATGTCACATTTTCAATTGCTCCTTTGGCCATTAAGGTAGATAGAGTGGAAGGTATCTCAAGACATATATTGAACAATAGGAAGATACGACATTAACAGCTTTGTTTCCCTTCACAATTTTCATTGGTAATGTGAGCTACAATCTTGTGCATGTGTCCTGAAGGTTATGTCAATACACGGTATTTCTCCTATCGAAGGCTATAGTAATCCGAATAAACTGATTTTGGCAAATAACTTAAGGAGAAAACTCTGAAGTAATGCAAGTAAAGGGCAAAGCTCCAGATATCTTCTCTGCAGCAAATATCTCAACATAAGGTTTGCAGTTCTCTCGGAGATATTGGAAAATATCCCATTCTCAATTGCTCCCTTGGCCAGTATGGGAGAAATACTGGAAGGTGTTTCAAGATAGACATTGACCACGAGGAAGATAGGACATTAGCAGCATTGCTTCCCTTTACTCTCTTCATGGATAATAGGATTTTTAATCTTCTACAAATTTCCAGAAGGTTATCTCAATATTTAAGGTTTCTTCAAAAGTAGGCCATAGGAATGCAAATAAAACCATTTTGTCAAATAACCTAAAGCGAAAACTCTGCAGTAATACATGTAAAGGCTAAACCTCCTGATATCTTCTCTGCAGCGATGAGCTCAATACAAGGATTGCAGGTAGGTAGGACATATTTGCGAATATCTCATACTCATTTCCTACTTTGCCCTTTATGATAGATGTAGCGGAAGGTGTTTCAAGACATACATTGAAAACTAGGACGACATTATCTTAACATCCTTGTTCCCCTTCACTCTCTTCATGGATATTACGACCTTCAATCTTGTACATATTTCCTGGCTGTTAACTCAGTATTGAGGATTTCTTCATTTGTAGACCGTAAGAGTCAACATGAACACCTTTTGGCAAATAACCTAAAGAGAAAGCTGTGAGGTAATACAGGTAAATGGTGAACCTCCACATAGCTTCTCTGCAGCAATGACCTCCATACGAGGTCTGCAGTTATCTGTGAAATTTTTGCTAATATCTCATTCTCAATTGTTCCATTGGCCAATACCATAGCTTTCATAGAAGTAATCTCAGGAAAGATGTTGGACGCAAGGAAGATATTGTATTGACAGCACTGTTTAAATTTACTCACTTCGTGGCAGATATGAGCTTCATTCTTGTACATATTTCTTGGAGGGACTCTCCATATTTAGGAGTTCTTCATTTGGAGCCTATAGGAATCCAAAGACACACCTTTTGGCAAGTAACTTGAAGAGAAAACTATGAAGTAATTCATGTAAAGGGTAAATCTCCTCATAGCTTATCTGCAGCAATGAGTGCAAAACAAGGTTTGCAGTAACCTGGGAGATATTTGCAAATATCACATACTCCACTGCTTCATTAGCCAAGACGGCAGATATAGTGGAAGGTAACTCTTTACATATATCGAATACTAGGAAGAGATGACATGAACAGCATTGCTTCCCTTCATTCTCTTCATGGATAATATGAACTTCAATCTTGTACGTATTTCTTGAAGATTATCTCAATATGTCAGATTTCTTCCATTGTAGGCTATACGAATCGAAATAAAAACATTTTGGCAAACCACCTGAAGAGAATACTATGAAGTAATACTTGTCAAGGTTAAACCCCCTGACATCTTACTTTCAGCAATCAGCTCAATACAAGGTTGGCAGTTAAGTAGGAGAGATTTGGGAATATGATATTCTCAATTTTTCCTGTTTCCAATATGGCTGAGATAGTGGAAGTTCTCTCAAGGCATATATTGAACACTAGGAAGATATGACATTAACAGCATTGTATCCCTTCACTCCCTTCAAGGATAACACGTCCTTCAGTCTTGTACATGTTTCCTGAAGGTTATCTCAATATATCAGATTTCTTCAATTGTAGGCTATATGAATCCAAATCAAAATATTTCGGCAAACAACCTCAAGAAAATATTCAGAAGTAATACATGTCAAGGTTAAACCTCCTGACATCAAATCTAAAGCAATGAGCTCCATACAACGTCGAGAGTTACGTAGCAGATATTTGGGAAGATCACATTTTCAATTGCTCCTTTGGCCCTTAAGGTAGATAGAGTGGAAGGTATCTCAAGACATATATTGAACAATAGGAAGATACGACATTAACAGCTTTGTTTGCCTTCACAATTTTCATGAGTAATATGACCTACAATCTTGTGCATATGTCCTGAAGGTTATGTCAATACACGGTATTTCTCCTATCGAAGGCTATAGTAATCCGAATAAACTGATTTTGGCAAATACCTTAAGGAGAAAACTCTGAAGTAATACAAGTACAGGGCAAACCTCCAGATATCTTCTCTGCAGCAAATATCTCAACATAAGGTTTGCAGTTCTCTCGGAGATATTGGAAAATATCCCATTCTCAATTGCTCCCTTGGCCAGTATGGGAGAAATACTGGAAGGTGTTTCAAGATAGACATTGACCACTAGGAAGATATGACATTAGCAGCATTGCTTCTCTTTACTCTCTTCATGGATAATAGGATTTTTAATCTTCTACAAATTTCCAGAAGGTTATCTCAATATTTAAGGTTTCTTCAAAAGTAGGCCATAGGAATGCAAATAAAACCATTGTGTCAAATAACCTAAAGCGAAAACTCTGCAGTAATACATGTAAAGGCTAAACCTCCTGATATCTACTCTGCAGCGATGAGCTCAATACAAGGATTGCATTTAGGTAGGACATATTTGCGAATATCTCATACTCATTTGCTACTTTGCCCTTTATGATAGATGTAGCGGAAGGTGTTTCAAGACATACATTGAAAACTAGGACGACATTACCTTAACATCCTTGTTCCCCTTCACTCTCTTCATGGATATTAGGACCTTCAATCTTGTACATATTTCCTGGCTGTTATCTCCGTATTGAGGATTTCTTCATTTGTAGACCGTAAGAGTCAACATGAACACCTTTTGGCAAATAACCTAAAGAGAAAGCTGTGAGGTAATACAGGTAAATGGTGAACCTCCACATAGCTTATCTGCAGCAATGACCTCCATACGAGGTTTGCAGTTATCTGTGAAATTTTTGCTAATATCTCATTCTCAATTGTTCCATTGGCCAATACCATAGCTTTCATAGAAGTAATCTCAGGAAAGATGTTGAACGCAAGGAAGATATTGTATTGACAGCATTGTTTAAATTCACTCACTTCGTGGCAGATATGAGCTTCATTCTTGTACATATCTCTTGGAGGGACTCTCCATATTTAGGAGTTCTTCATTTGGAGCCTATAGGAATCCAAATACACACCTTTTGGCAAGTAACTTGAAGAGAAAACTATGAGGTAATTCATGTAAAGGGTAAATCTCCTCATAGCTTATCTGCAGCAATGAGTGCAAAACAAGGTTTGCAGTAACCTGGGAGATATTTGCAAATATCACATACTCCACTGCTCCATTAGCCAATACGGCAGATATAGTGGAAGGTAACTCTATACATATATCGAATACTAGGAAGAGATGACATGAACAGCATTGCTTCCCTTCATTCTCTTCATGGATAATATGAACTTCAATCTTGTACGTATTTCTTGAAGATTATCTCAATATGTCAGATTTCTTCCATTGTAGGCTATACGAATCAAAATAAAAACATTTTGGCAAACAACCTGAAGACAATACTATGAAGTAATACTTGTCAAGGTTAAACCCCCTGACATCTTACTTTCAGCAATCAGCTCAATACAAGGTTGGCAGTTATGTAGGAGAGTTTTGGGAATATGATATTCTCAATTTTTCCTGTTTCCAATAGGGCTGAGATAGTGGAAGTTCTCTCAAGGCATATATTGAACACTAGGAAGATATGACATTAACAGCATTGTATCCATTCACTCACCTCAAGGATAACACCACCTTCAGTCTTGTACATGTTTCCTGAAGGTTATCTCAATATATCAGATTTCTTCAATTGTAGGCTATACGAATCCAAATAAAAATATTTCGGCAAACACCCTCAAGAAAATATTCAGAAGTAATACATGTCAAGGTTAAACCTCCTGACATCAAATCTAAAGCAATGAGCTCCATACAACGTCGAGAGTTACGTAGCAGATATTTGGGAATATCACATTTTCAATTGCTCCTTTGGCCCTTAAGGTAGATAGAGTGGAAGGTATCTCAAGACATATATTGAACAATAGGAAGATACGACATTAACAGCTTTGTTTGCCTTCACAATTTTCATGAGTAATATGACCTACAATCTTGTGCATATGTCCTGAAGATTATGTCAATACACGGTATTTCTCCTATCGAAGACTATAGTATTCCGAATAAACTGATTTTGGGAAATAACTTAAGGAGAAAGCTCTGAAGTAATACAAGTACAGGACAAACCTCCAGAAATCTTATTTGCAGGAAATATCTCAACATAAGGCTTGCAGTTCTCTTGGAGATATTGGAAAATATCACATTCTCAATTGCTCCCTTGGCCAGTATGGGAGAAATACTGGAAGGTGTTTCAAGATAGACATTGAACACTAGGAAGATATGACATTATCAGCATTGCTTCCCTTTACTCGTTCATGGATAATAGGATTTTTAATCTTCTACAAATTTCCAGAAGGTTATCTCAATATTTAAGGTTTCTTCAAAAGTAGGCCATAGGAATGCAAATAAAACCATTGTGTCAAATAACCTAAAGCGAAAACTCTGCAGTAATACATGTAAAGGCTAAACCTCCTGATATCTTCTCTGCAGCGATGAGCTCAATACAAGGATTGCAGTTAGGTAGGACATATTTGCGAATATCTCATACTCATTTGTTACTTTGGCCTTTATGATAGATGTAGCGGGAGGTGTTTCAAGACATACATTGAAAACTAGGACGATATTATGTTAACATCCTTGTTTCCCTTCACTCTCTTCATGGATATTAGGACCTTCAATCTTGTACATATTTCCTGGCTGTTATCTCAGTATTGAGGATTTCTTCTTTTGTAGACCGTAAGAGTCAACATGAACACCTTTTGGCAAATAACCTAAAGAGAAAGCTGTGAGGTAATACAGGTAAATGGTGAACCTCCACGTAGCTTATCTGCAGCAATGACCTCCATACGAGGTCTGCAGTTGTCTGTGAAATTTTTGCTAATATCTCATTCTCAATTGTTCCATTGGCCAATACCATAGCTTTCATAGAAGTAATCTCAGGAAAGATGTTGAACGCAAGGAAGATATTGTATTGACAGCACTGTTTAAATTCACTCACTTCGTGGCAGATATGAGCTTCATTCTTGTACATATTTCTTGGAGGGACTCTCCATATTTAGGAGTTCTTCATTTGGAGCCTATAGGAATCCAAATACACACCTTTTGTCAAGTAACTTGAAGAGAAAACTATGAAGTAATTCATGTAAAGGGTAAATCTCCTCATAGCTTCTCTGCAGCAATGAGTGCAAAACAAGGTTTGCAGTAACCTGGGAGATATTTGCCAATATCACATACTCCACTGCTCGATTAGCCAATACGGCAGATATAGTGGAAGGTAACTCTATACATATATCGAATACTAGGAAGAGATGACATGAACAGCATTGCTTCCCTTCATTCTCTTCATGGATAATATGAACTTCAATCTTGTACGTATTTCTTGAAGATTATCTCAATATGTCAGATTTCTTCCATTGTAGGCTATACGAATTGAAATAAAAACATTTTGGCAAACCACCTGAAGAGAATACTATGAAGTAATACTTGTCAAGGTTAAACCCCCTGACATCTTACTTTCAGCAATCAGCTCAATACAAGGTTGGCAGTTAAGTAGGAGAGATTTGGGAATATGATATTCTCAATTTTTCCTGTTTCCAATATGGCTGAGATAGTGGAAGTTCTCTCAAGGCATATATTGAACACTAGGAAGATATGACATTCACAGCATTGTATCCCTTCACTCCCTTCAAGGATAACACGACCTTCAGTCTTCTACATGTTTCCTGAAGGTTATCTCAATATATCAGATTTCTTCAATTGTAGGCTATAAGAATCCAAATAAAAATATTTCGGCAAACAACCTCAAGAAAATATTCAGAAGTAATACATGTGAAGTTTAAACCTCCTGACATCAAATCTAAAGCAATGAGCTCCATACAACGTCGAGAGTTACGTAGCAGATATTTGGGAAGATCACATTTTCAATTGCTCCTTTGGCCCTTAAGGTAGATAGGGTGGAAGGTATCTCAAGACATATATTGAACAATAGGAAGATACGACATTAACAACTTTGTTTCCCTTCACAATTTTCATGAGTAATATGAGTTGCAATCTTGTGCATATGTCCTGAAGGTTATGTCAATACACGGTATTTCTCCTATCGAAGGCTAAAGTAATCCGAATAAACTGATTTTGGCAAATAACTTAAGGAGAAAACTCTGAAGTAATATAAGTACAGGGCAAACCTCCAGAAATTTATCTGCAGAAAATATCTCAACATAAGGTTTGCAGTTCTCTCGGAGATATTGGAAAATATCCCATTCTCAATTGCTCCCTTGGCCAGTATGGGAGAAATACTAGAAGGTGTTTCAAGATAGACATTGAACACTAGGAAGATATGACATTAGCAGCATTGCTTCCCTTTACTCTCTTCATGGATAATAGGATTTTTAATCTTCTACAAATTTCCAGAAGGTTATCTCAATATTTAAGGTTTCTTCCAAAGTAGGCCATAGGAATGCAAATAAAACCATTGTGTCAAATAACCTAAAGCGAAAACTCTGCAGTAATACATGTAAAGGCTAAACCTCCTGATATCTTCTCTGCAGCGATGAGCTCAATACAAGGATTGCAGTTAGGTAGGACATATTTGCGAATATCTCATACTCATTTGCTACTTTGGCCCTTATGACAGATGTAGCGGAAGGTGTTTCAAGACATACATTGAAAACTAGGACGATATTATGTTAACATCCTTGTTTCCCTTCACTCTCTTCATGGATATTAGAACCTTCAATCTTGTACATATTTCCTGGCTGTTATCTCAGTATTGAGGATTTCTTCATTTGTAGACCGTAAGAGTCAACATGAACACCTTTTGGCAAATAACCTAAAGAGAAAGCTGTGAGGGAATACAGGTAAATGCTGAACCTCCACATAGCTTATCTGCAGCAATGACCTCCATACGCGTTCTGCAGTTATCTGTGAAATTTTTGCTAATATCTCACTCTCAATTGTTCCATTGGCCAATACCATAGCTTTCATAGAAGTAATCCCAGGAAAGATGTTGAACGCAAGGAAGATATTGTATTGACAGCACTGTTTAAATTCACTCACTTCGTGGCAGATATGAGCTTCATTCTTGTACATATTTCTTGGAGGGACTCTCCATATTTAGGAGTTCTTCATTTGGAACCTATAGGAATCCAAAGACACACCTTTTGGCAAGTAACTTGAAGAGAAAACTATGAAGTAATTCATGTAAAGGGTAAATCTCCTCATAGCTTACCTGCAGCAATGAGTGCAAAACAAGGTTTGCAGTAACCTGGGAGATATTTGCCAATATCACATACTCCACTGCTCCATTAGCCAATACGGCAGATATAGTGGAAGGTAACTCTATACATATATCGAATACTAGGAAGAGATGACATGAACAGCATTGCTTCCCTTCATTCTCTTCATGGATAATATGAACTTCAATCTTGTACGTATTTCTTGAGGATTCTCTCAATATGTCAGATTTCTTCCATTGTAGGCTATACGAATCGAAATAAAAACATTTTGGCAAACCACCTGAAGAGAATACTATGAAGTAATACTTGTCAAGGTTAAACCCCCTGACATCTTACTTTCAGCAATCAGCTCAATACAAGGTTGGAAGTTATGTAGGAGAGATTTGGGAATATGATATTCTCAATTTTTCCTGTTTCCAATATGGCTGAGACAGTGGAAGTTCTCTCAAGGCATATATTGAACACTAGGAAGATATGACATTAACAGCATTGTATCCCTTCACTCCCTTCAAGAATAACACGACCTTCAGTCTTGTACATGTTTCCTGAAGGTTATCTCAATATATCAGATTTCTTCAATTGTAGGCTATATGAATCCAAATAAAAATATTTCGGCAAACAACCTCAAGAAAATATTCAGAAGTAATACATGTCAAGGTTAAACCTCCTGACCTCATATCTAAAGCAATGAGCTCCATACAACGTCGAGAGTTACGTAGTAGATATTTAGGAATGTCACATTTTCAATTGCTCCTTTGGCCCTTAAGGTAGATAGAGTGGAAGGTATCTCAAGGCATATATTGAACAATAGGAAGATACGACATTAGCAGCTTTGTTTCCCTTCACAATTTTCATGGGTAATGTGAGCTACAATCTTGTGCATATGTCCTGAAGGTTATGTCAATACACGGTATTTCTCCTATCGAAGGCTATAGTAATCCGAATAAACTGATTTTGGCAAATAACTTAAGGAGAAAACTCTGAAGTAATACAAGTACAGGGCAAACCTCCAGAAATCTTATCTGCAGCAAATATCTCAACATAAGGTTTGCAGTTCTCTCGGAGATATTGGAAAAGATCACATTCTCAATTGCTCCCTTGGCCAGTATGGGAGAAATACTGGAAGGTGTTTCAAGATAGACATTGAACACTAGGAAGATATGACATTAGCAGCATTGCTTCCCTTTACTCTCTTCATGGATAATAGGATTTTTAATCTTCTACAAATTTCCTGAAGGTTATCTCAATATTTAAGGTTTCTTCAAAAGTAGGCCATAGGAATGCAAAGAAAACAATTTTGTCAAATAACCTAAAGCGAAAAATCTGCAGTAATACATGTAAAGGCTAAACCTCCTGATATCTTCTCTGCAGCGATGAGCTCAATACAAGGATTGCAGTTAGGTAGGACATATTTGCGAATATCTCATACTCATTTGCTACTTTGCCCTTTATGATAGATGTAGCGGAAGGTGTTTCAAGACATACATTGAAAACTCGGACGATATTATGTTAATATCCTTGTTTCCCTTCACTCTCTTCATGGATATTAGCACCTTCAACCTTGTACATATTTCCTGGCTGTTATTTCAGTATTGAGGATTTCTTCATTTGTAGACCGTAAGAGTCAACATGAACACCTTTTGGCAAATAACCTAAAGAGAAAGCTGTGAGGTAATACAGGTAAATGGTGAACCTCCACATAGCTTCTCTGCAGCAATGACCTCCATACGAGGTCTGCAGTTATCTGTGAAATTTTTGCTAATATCTCATTCTCAATTGTTCCATTGGCCAATACCATAGCTTTCATAGAAGTAATCTCAGGAAAGATGTTGAACGCAAGGAAGATATTGTATTGACAGCACTGTTTAAATTCACTCACTTCGTGGCAGATATGGGCGTCATTCTTGTACATATTTCATGGAGGGACTCTCCATATTTAGGAGTTCTTCATTTGGAGCCTACATATTTCTTCGAGGGACTCTCCATATTTAGGAGTTCTTCATTTGGAGCCTATAGGAATCCAAAGACACAGCTTTTGGCAAGTAACTTGATGAGAAAACTATGAAGTAATTCATGTAAAGGGTAAATCTCCTCATAGCTTATCTGCAGCAATGAGTGCAAAACAAGGTTTGCAGTAACCTGGGAGATATTTGCCAATATCACATACTCCACTGCTCCATTGGCCAATACGGCAGATATAGTGGAAGGTAACTCTATACATATATCGAATACTAGGAAGATATGACATGAACAGCATTGCTTCCCTTCATTCTCTTCATGGATAATATGAACTTCAATCTTGTACGTATTTCTTGAAGATTATCTCAATATGTCAGATTACTTCCATTGTAGGCTATACGAATCGAAATAAAAACATTTTGGCAAACCACCTGAAGAGAATACTATGAAGTAATACTTGTCAAGGTTAAACCCCCTGACATCTTACTTTCAGCAATCAGCTCAATACAAGGTTGGCAGTTACGTAGGAGAGATTTGGGAATATGATATTCTCAATTTTTCCTGTTTCCAATATGGCTGAGATAGTGGAAGTTCTCTCAAGGCATATATTGAACACTAGGAAGATATGACATTAACAGCATTGTATCCCTTCACTCCCTTCAAGGATAACACGACCTTCAGTCTTGTACATGTTTCCTGAAGGTTATCTCAATATATCAGATTTCTTCAATTGTAGGCTATATGAATCCAAATAAAAATATTTCGGCAAACAACCTCAAGAAAATATTCAGAAGTAATACATGTCAAGGTTAAACCTCCTGACATCAAATCTAAAGCAATGAGCTCCATACAACGTCGAGAGTTACGTAGCAGATATTTGGGAAGATCACATTTTCAATTGCTCCTTTGGCCCTTAAGGTAGATAGAGTGGAAAGTATCTCAGGACATATATTGAACAATAGGAAGATACGACATTAACAGCTTTGTTTCCCTTCACAATTTTCATAAGTAATATGAGCTACAATCTTGTGCATATGTCCTGAAGGTTATGTCATTCCACGGTATTTCTCCTATCGAAGGCTATAGTAATCCGAATAAACTGATTTTGGCAAATAACTTAAGGGGAAAACCCTGAAGTAATACAAGTACAGGGCAAACCTCCAGAAATCTTATCTGCAGCAAATATCTCAACAGAAGGTTTGCAGTTATCTCGGAGATATTGGAAAATATCACATTCTCAATTGCTCCCTTGGCCAGTATGGGAGAAATACTGGAAGGTGTTTCAAGATAGACATTGAACACTAGGAAGATATGACATTAGCAGCATTGCTTCTCTTTACTCTCTTCATGGATAATAGGATTTTTAATCGTCTACAAATTTCCTGAAGGGTATCTCAATATTGAAGGATTCTTCAAAAGTAGGCCATAGGAATGCAAATAAAACCATTTTGTCAAATAACCTAAAGCGAAAACTCTGCAGTAATACATGTAAAGGCTAAACCTCCTGATATCTTCTCTGCAGCGATGAGCTCAATACAAGGATTGCAGTTAGGTACGACATATTTGCGAATATCTCATACTCATTTGCTACTTTGACCTTTATGATAGATGTAGCGGAAGGTGTTTCAAGACATACATTGAAAACTAGGACGATATTATGTTAACATCCTTGTTTCCCTTCACTCTCTTCATGGATATTAGGACCTTCAATCTTGTACATATTTCCGGGCTGTTATCTCAGTATTGAGGATTTCTTCATTTGTAGACCGTAAGAGTCAACATGAACACCTTTTGGCAAATAACCTAAAGAGAAAGCTGTGAGGTAATACAGGTAAATGGTGAACCTCCACATAGCTTATCTGCAGCAATGACCTCCATACGAGGTCTGCAGTTATCTGTGAAATTTTTGCTAATATCTCATTCTCAATTGTTCCATTGGCCAATACCATAGGTTTCATAGAAGTAATCTCAGGAAAGATGTTGAACGCAAGGAAGATATTGTATTGACAGCACTGTTTAAATTCACTCACTTCGTGGCAGATATGAGCTTCATTCTTGTACATATCTCTTGGAGGGACTCTCCATATTTAGGAGTTCTTCATTTGAAGCCTATAGGAATCCAAAGACACACCTTTGGGCAAGTAACTTGAAGAGAAAACTATGAAGTAATTCATGTAAAGGGTAAATCTCCTCATAGCTTATCTGCAGCAATGAGTGCAAAACAAGGTTTGCAGTAACCTGGGAGATATTTGCAAATATCACATACTCCACTGCTCCATTAGCCAAGACGGCTGATATAGTGGAAGGTAACTCTATACATATATCGAATACTAGGAAGAGATGACATGAACAGCATTGCTTCCCTTCATTCTCTTCATGGATAATATGAACTTCAATCTTGTACGTATTTCTTGAGGATTATCTCAGTATGTTAGATTTCTTCCATTGTAGGCTATACGAATCGAAATAAAAACATTTTGGCAAACCACCTGAAGAGAATACTATGAAGTAATACTTGTCAAGGTTAAACCCACTGACATCTTACTTTCCGCAATCAGCTCAATACAAGGTTGGGAGTTATGTAGCAGAGATTTGGGAATATGATATTCTCAATTTTTCCTGTTTCCAATATGGCTGAGATAGTGGAAGTTCTCTCAAGGCATATATTGAACACTAGGAAGATATGACATTAACAGCATTGTATCCCTTCACTCCCTTCAAGGATAACACGACCTTCAGTCTTGTACATGTTTCCTGAAGGTTATCTCAATATATCAGATTTCTTCAATTGTAGGCTATATGAAACCAAATAAAAATATTTCGGCAAACAACCTCAAGAAAATATTCAGAAGTAATACATGTCAAGGTTAAACCTCCTGACATCAAATCTAAAGCAATGAGCTCCATACAACGTCGAGAGTTACGTAGCAGATATTTGGGAATATCACATTTTCAATTGCTCCTTTGGCCCTTAAGGTAGATAGAGTGGAAGGTATCTCAAGACATATATTGAACAATACGAAGATACGACATTAACAGCTTTGTTTCCCTTCACAATTTTCATGAGTAATATGAGCTACAATCTTGTGCATATGTCCTTAAGGTTATGTCAATACACGGTATTTCTCCGATCGAAGGCTATAGTAATCCGAATAAACTGATTTTGGCAAATAACTTAAGGGGAAAACCCTGAAGTAATACAAGTACAGGGCAAACCTCCAGAAATCTTATCTGCAGCAAATATCTCAACAGAAGGTTTGCAGTTATCTCGGAGATATTGGAAAATATCACATTCTCAATTGCTCCCTTGGCCAGTATGGGAGAAATACTGGAAGGTGTTTCAAGATAGACATTGAACACTAGGAAGATATGACATTAGCAGCATTGCTTCTCTTTACTCTCTTCATGGATAATAGGATTTTTAATCTTCTACAAATTTCCTGAAGGGTATCTCAATATTGAAGGATTCTTCAAAAGTAGGCCATAGGAATGCAAATAAAACCATTTTGTCAAATAACCTAAAGCGAAAACTCTGCAGTAATACATGTAAAGGCTAAACCTCCTGATATCTTCTCTGCAGCGATGAGCTCAATACAAGGATTGCATTTAGGTACGACATATTTGCGAATATCTCATACTCATTTGCTACTTTGCCCTTTATGATAGATGTAGCGGAAGGTGTTTCAAGACATACATTGAAAACTAGGACGACATTATCTTAACATCCTTGTTCCCCTTCACTCTCTTCATGGATATTAGGACCTTCAATCTTGTACACATTTCCTGGCTGTTATCTCAGTATTGAGGATTTCTTCATTTGTAGACCGTAAGAGTCAACATGAACACCTTTTGGCAAATAACCTAAAGAGAAAGCTGTGAGGTAATACAGGTAAATGGTGAACCTCCACATAGCTTCTCTGCAGCAATGACCTCCATACGAGGTTTGCAGTTATCTGTGAAATTTTTACTAATATCTCATTCTCAATTGTTCCATTGGCCAACACCATAGCTTTCATAGAAGTAATCTCAGGAAAGATGTTGAACGCAAGGAAGATATTGTATTGACAGCACTGTTTAAATTCACTCACTTCGTGGCAGATATGAGCTTCATTCTTGTACATATCTCTTGGAGGGACTCTCCATATTTAGGAGTTCTTCATTTGGAGCCTATAGGAATCCAAATACACACCTTTTGGCAAGTAACTTGAAGAGAAAACTATGAGGTAATTCATGTAAAGGGTAAATCTCCTCATAGCTTATCTGCAGCAATGAGTGCAAAACAAGGTTTGCAGTAACCTGGGAGATATTTGCAAATATCACATACTCCACTGCTCGATTAGCCAATACGGCAGATATAGTGGAAGGTAACTCTATACATATATCGAATACTAGGAAGAGATGACATGAACAGCATTGCTTCCCTTCCTTCTCTTCATGGATAATATGAACTTCAATCTTGTACGTATTTCTTGAAGATTATCTCAATATGTCAGATTTCTTCCATTGTAGGCTATACGAATCGAAATAAAAACATTTTGGCAAACCACCTGAAGAGAATACTATGAAGTAATACTTGTCAAGGTTAAACCCCCTGACATCTTACCTTCAGCAATCAGCTCAATACAAGGTTGGCAGTTATGTAGGAGAGATTTGGGAATATGATATTCTCAATTTTTCCTGTTTCCAATAGGGCTGAGATAGTGGAAGTTCTCTCAAGGCATATATTGAACACTAGGAAGATATGACATTAACAGCATTGTATCCATTCACTCACCTCAAGGATAACACCACTTTCAGTCTTGTACATGTTTCCTGAAGGTTATCTCAATATATCAGATTTCTTCAATTGTAGGCTATACGAATCCAAATAAAAATATTTCGGCAAACACCCTCAAGAAAATATTCAGAAGTAATACATGTCAAGGTTAAACCTCCTGACATCAAATCTAAAGCAATGAGCTCCATACAACGTTGAGAGTTACGTAGTAGATATTTGGGAATGTCACATTTTCAATTGCTCCTTTGGCCATTAAGGTAGACAGAGTGGAAGGTATATCAAGACATATATTGAACAATAGGAAGATACGACATTAACAGCTTTGTTTCCCTTCACAATTTTCATGGGTAATGTGAGCTACAATCTTGTGCATATGTCCTGAAGGTTATGTCAATACACGGTATTTCTCCTATCAAAGGCTATAGCAATCCGAATAAACTGATTTTGGCAAATAACTTAAGGAGAAAACTCTGAAGTAATACAAGTACAGGGCAAACCTCCAGATATCTTCTCTGCAGGAAATATCTCAACATAAGGTTTGCAGTTCTCTCGGAGATATTGGAAAATATCCCATTCTCAATTGCTCCCTTGGCCAGTATGGGAGAAATACTGGAAGGTGTTTCAAGATAGACATTGAACACTAGGAAGATATGACATTAGCAGCATTGCTTCCCTTTACTCTCTTCATGGATAATAGGATTTTTAATCTTCTACAAATTTCCTGAAGGTTATCTCAATATTTAAGGTTTCTTCAAAAGTAGGCCATAGGAATGCAAATAAAACCATTTTGTCAAATAACCTAAAGCGAAAACTCTGCAGTAATACATGTAAAGGCTAAACCTCCTGATATCTTCTCTGCAGCGATGAGCTCAATACAAGGATTGCATTTAGGTAGGACATATTTGCGAATATCTCATACTCATTTGCTACTTTGCCCTTTATGATAGATGTAGCGGAAGGTGTTTCAAGACATACATTGAAAACTAGGACGACATTATCTTAACATCCTTGTTCCCCTTCACTCTCTTCATGGATATTAGGACCTTCAATCTTGTACATATTTCCTGGCTGTTATCTCAGTATTGAGGATTTCTTCATTTGTAGACCGTAAGAGTCAACATGAACACCTTTTGGCAAATAACCTAAAGAGAAAGCTGTGAGGTAATACAGGTAAATGGTGAACCTCCACATAGCTTCTCTGCAGCAATGACCTCCATACGAGGTTTGCAGTTATCTGTGAAATTTTTGCTAATATCTCATTCTCAATTGTTCCATTGGCCAATACCATAGCTTTCATAGAAGTAATCTCAGGAAAGATGTTGAACGCAAGGAAGATATTGTATTGACAGCATTGTTTAAATTCACTCACTTCGTGGCAGATATGAGCTTCATTCTTGTACATATCTCTTGGAGGGACTCTCCATATTTAGGAGTTCTTCCTTTGGAGCCTATAGGAATCCAAATACACACCTTTTGGCAAGTAACTTGAAGAGAAAACTATGAGGTAATTCATGTAAAGGGTAAATCTCCTCATAGCTTATCTGCAGCAATGAGTGCAAAACAAGGTTTGCAGTAACCTGGGAGATATTTGCAAATATCACATACTCCACTGCTCGATTAGCCAATATGGCAGATATAGTGGAAGGTAACTCTATACATATATCGAATACTAGGAAGAGATGACATGAACAGCATTGCTTCCCTTCATTCTCTTCATGGATAATATGAACTTCAATCTTGTACGTATTTCTTGAAGATTATCTCAATATGTCAGATTTCTTCCATTGTAGGCTATACGAATCGAAATAAAAACATTTTGGCAAACAACCTGAAGAGAATACTATGAAGTAATACTTGTCAAGGTTAAACCCCCTGACATCTTACCTTCAGCAATCAGCTCAATACAAGGTTGGCAGTTATGTAGCAGAGATTTGGGAATATGATCTTCTCAATTTTTCCTGTTTCCAATAGGGCTGAGATAGTGGAAGTTCTCTCAAGGCATATATTGAACACTAGGAAGATATGACATTAACAGCATTGTATCCATTCACTCACCTCAAGGATAACACCACTTTCAGTCTTGTACATGTTTCCTGAAGGTTATCTCAATATATCAGATTTCTTCAATTGTAGGCTATACGAATCCAAATAAAAATATTTCGGCAAACACCCTCAAGAAAATATTCAGAAGTAATACATGTCAAGGTTAAACCTCCTGACATCAATTCTAAAGCAATGAGTTCCATACAACGTCGAGAGTTACGTAGTAGATATTTGGGAATGTCACATTTTCAATTGCTCCTTTGGCCATTAAGGTAGACAGAGTGGAAGGTATATCAAGACATATATTGAACAATAGGAAGATACGACATTAACAGCTTTGTTTCCCTTCACAATTTTCATGGGTAATGTGAGCTACAATCTTGTGCATATGTCCTGAAGGTTATGTCAATACACGGTATTTCTCCTATCGAAGGCTATAGTAATCCGAATAAACTGATTTTGGCAAATAACTTAAGGAGAAAACTCTGAAGTAATACAAGTACAGGGCAAAGCTCCAGATATCTTCTCTGCAGCAAATATCTCAACATAAGGTTTGCAGTTCTCTCGGAGATATTGGAAAATATCCCATTCTCAATTGCTCCCTTGGCCAGTATGGGAGAAATACTGGAAGGTGTTTCAAGATAGACATTGACCACTAGGAAGATATGACACTAGCAGCATTGCTTCCCTTTACTCTCTTCATGGATAATAGGATTTTTAATCTTCTACAAATTTCCAGAAGGTTATCTCAATATTTAAGGTTTCTTCCAAAGTAGGCCATAGGAATGCAAATAAAACCATTGTGTCAAATAACCTAAAGCGAAAACTCTGCAGTAATACATGTAAAGGCTAAACCTCCTGATATCTTCTCTGCAGCGATGAGCTCAATACAAGGATTGCAGTTAGGTAGGACATATTTGCGAATATCTCATACTCATTTCCTACTTTGCCCTTTATGATAGATGTAGCGGAAGGTGTTTCAAGACATACATTGAAAACTAGGACGACATTATCTTAACATCCTTGTTCCCCTTCACTCTCTTCATGGATATTAGGACCTCCAATCTTGTACATATTTCCTGGCTGTTATCTCAGTATTGAGGATTTCTCCATTTGTAGACCGTAAGAGTCAACATGAACACCTTTTGGCAAATAACCTAAAGAGAAAGCTGTGAGGTAATACAGGTAAATGGTGAACCTCCACATAGCTTCTCTGCAGCAATGACCTCCATACGAGGTTTGCAGTTATCTGTGAAATTTTTGCTAATATCTCATTCTCAATTGTTCCATTGGCCAACACCATAGCTTTCATAGAAGTAATCTCAGGAAAGATGTTGAACGCAAGGAAGATATTGTATTGACAGCATTGTTTAAATTCACTCACTTCGTGGCAGATATGAGCTTCATTCTTGTACATATCTCTTGGAGGGACTCTCCATATTTAGGAGTTCTTCATTTGGAGCCTATAGGAATCCAAATACACACCTTTTGGCAAGTAACTTGAAGAGAAAACTATGAGGTAATTCATGTAAAGGGTAAATCTCCTCATAGCTTATCTGCAGCAATGAGTGCAAAACAAGGTTTGCAGTAACCTGGGAGATATTTGCAAATATCACATACTCCACTGCTCGATTAGCCAATACGGCAGATATAGTGGAAGGTAACTCTATACATATATCGAATACTAGGAAGAGATGACATGAACAGCATTGCTTCCCTTCATTCTCTTCATGGATAATATGAACTTCAATCTTGTACGTATTTCTTGAAGATTATCTCAATATGTCAGATTTCTTCCATTGTAGGCTATACGAATCGAAATAAAAACATTTTGGCAAACCACCTGAAGAGAATACTATGAAGTAATACTTGTCAAGGTTAAACCCCCTGACATCTTACCTTCAGCAATCAGCTCAATACAAGGTTGGCAGTTATGTAGGAGAGATTTGGGAATATGATATTCTCAATTTTTCCTGTTTCCAATAGGGCTGAGATAGTGGAAGTTCTCTCAAGGCATATATTGAACACTAGGAAGATATGACATGAACAGCATTGTATCCATTCACTCACCTCAAGGATAACACCACTTTCAGTCTTGTACATGTTTCCTGAAGGTTATCTCAATATATCAGATTTCTTCAATTGTAGGCTATACGAATCCAAATAAAAATATTTCGGCAAACACCCTCAAGAAAATATTCAGAAGTAATACATGTCAAGGTTAAACCTCCTGACATCAAATCTAAAGCAATGAGCTCCATACAACGTTGAGAGTTACGTAGTAGATATTTGGGAATGTCACATTTTCAATTGCTCCTTTGGCCATTAAGGTAGACAGAGTGGAAGGTATATCAAGACATATATTGAACAATAGGAAGATACGACATTAACAGCTTTGTTTCCCTTCACAATTTTCATGGGTAATGTGAGCTACAATCTTGTGCATATGTCCTGAAGGTTATGTCAATACACGGTATTTCTCCTATCGAAGGCTATAGCAATCCGAATAAACTGATTTTGGCAAATAACTTAAGGAGAAAACTCTGAAGTAATACAAGTACAGGGCAAAGCTCCAGATATCTTCTCTGCAGCAAATATCTCAACATAAGGTTTGCAGTTCTCTCGGAGATATTGGAAAATATCCCATTCTCAATTGCTCCCTTGGCCAGTATGGGAGAAATACTGGAAGGTGTTTCAAGATAGACATTGAACACTAGGAAGATATGACATTAGCAGCATTGCTTCCCTTTACTCTCTTCATGGATAATAGGATTTTTAATCTTCTACAAATTTCCTGAAGGTTATCTCAATATTTAAGGTTTCTTCAAAAGTAGGCCATAGGAATGCAAATAAAACCATTTTGTCAAATAACCTAAAGCGAAAACTCTGCAGTAATACATGTAAAGGCTAAACCTCCTGATATCTTCTCTGCAGCGATGAGCTCAATACAAGGATTGCATTTAGGTAGGACATATTTGCGAATATCTCATACTCATTTGCTACTTTGCCCTTTATGATAGATGTAGCGGAAGGTGTTTCAAGACATACATTGAAAACTAGGACGACATTATCTTAACATCCTTGTTCCCCTTCACTCTCTTCATGGATATTAGGACCTTCAATCTTGTACATATTTCCTGGCTGTTATCTCAGTATTGAGGATTTCTTCATTTGTAGACCGTAAGAGTCAACATGAACACCTTTTGGCAAATAACCTAAAGAGAAAGCTGTGAGGTAATACAGGTAAATGGTGAACCTCCACATAGCTTCTCTGCAGCAATGACCTCCATACGAGGTTTGCAGTTATCTGTGAAATTTTTGCTAATATCTCATTCTCAATTGTTCCATTGGCCAATACCATAGCTTTCATAGAAGTAATCTCAGGAAAGATGTTGAACGCAAGGAAGATATTGTATTGACAGCATTGTTTAAATTCACTCACTTCGTGGCAGATATGAGCTTCATTCTTGTACATATCTCTTGGAGGGACTCTCCATATTTAGGAGTTCTTCCTTTGGAGCCTATAGGAATCCAAATACACACCTTTTGGCAAGTAACTTGAAGAGAAAACTATGAGGTAATTCATGTAAAGGGTAAATCTCCTCATAGCTTATCTGCAGCAATGAGTGCAAAACAAGGTTTGCAGTAACCTGGGAGATATTTGCAAATATCACATACTCCACTGCTCGATTAGCCAATATGGCAGATATAGTGGAAGGTAACTCTATACATATATCGAATACTAGGAAGAGATGACATGAACAGCATTGCTTCCCTTCATTCTCTTCATGGATAATATGAACTTCAATCTTGTACGTATTTCTTGAAGATTATCTCAATATGTCAGATTTCTTCCATTGTAGGCTATACGAATCGAAATAAAAACATTTTGGCAAACAACCTGAAGAGAATACTATGAAGTAATACTTGTCAAGGTTAAACCCCCTGACATCTTACCTTCAGCAATCAGCTCAATACAAGGTTGGCAGTTATGTAGCAGAGATTTGGGAATATGATCTTCTCAATTTTTCCTGTTTCCAATAGGGCTGAGATAGTGGAAGTTCTCTCAAGGCATATATTGAACACTAGGAAGATATGACATTAACAGCATTGTATCCATTCACTCACCTCAAGGATAACACCACTTTCAGTCTTGTACATGTTTCCTGAAGGTTATCTCAATATATCAGATTTCTTCAATTGTAGGCTATACGAATCCAAATAAAAATATTTCGGCAAACACCCTCAAGAAAATATTCAGAAGTAATACATGTCAAGGTTAAACCTCCTGACATCAATTCTAAAGCAATGAGTTCCATACAACGTCGAGAGTTACGTAGTAGATATTTGGGAATGTCACATTTTCAATTGCTCCTTTGGCCATTAAGGTAGACAGAGTGGAAGGTATATCAAGACATATATTGAACAATAGGAAGATACGACATTAACAGCTTTGTTTCCCTTCACAATTTTCATGGGTAATGTGAGCTACAATCTTGTGCATATGTCCTGAAGGTTATGTCAATACACGGTATTTCTCCTATCGAAGGCTATAGTAATCCGAATAAACTGATTTTGGCAAATAACTTAAGGAGAAAACTCTGAAGTAATACAAGTACAGGGCAAAGCTCCAGATATCTTCTCTGCAGCAAATATCTCAACATAAGGTTTGCAGTTCTCTCGGAGATATTGGAAAATATCCCATTCTCAATTGCTCCCTTGGCCAGTATGGGAGAAATACTGGAAGGTGTTTCAAGATAGACATTGACCACTAGGAAGATATGACACTAGCAGCATTGCTTCCCTTTACTCTCTTCATGGATAATAGGATTTTTAATCTTCTACAAATTTCCTGAAGGTTATCTCAATATTTAAGGTTTCTTCAAAAGTAGGCCATAGGAATGCAAATAAAACCATTTTGTCAAATAACCTAAAGCGAAAACTCTGCAGTAATACATGTAAAGGCTAAACCTCCTGATATCTTCTCTGCAGCGATGAGCTCAATACAAGGATTGCAGTTAGGTAGGACATATTTGCGAATATCTCATACTCATTTCCTACTTTGCCCTTTATGATAGATGTAGCGGAAGGTGTTTCAAGACATACATTGAAAACTAGGACGACATTATCTTAACATCCTTGTTCCCCTTCACTCTCTTCATGGATATTAGGACCTCCAATCTTGTACATATTTCCTGGCTGTTATCTCAGTATTGAGGATTTCTCCATTTGTAGACCGTAAGAGTCAACATGAACACCTTTTGGCAAATAACCTAAAGAGAAAGCTGTGAGGTAATACAGGTAAATGGTGAACCTCCACATAGCTTCTCTGCAGCAATGACCTCCATACGAGGTTTGCAGTTATCTGTGAAATTTTTGCTAATATCTCATTCTCAATTGTTCCATTGGCCAACACCATAGCTTTCATAGAAGTAATCTCAGGAAAGATGTTGAACGCAAGGAAGATATTGTATTGACAGCATTGTTTAAATTCACTCACTTCGTGGCAGATATGAGCTTCATTCTTGTACATATCTCTTGGAGGGACTCTCCATATTTAGGAGTTCTTCATTTGGAGCCTATAGGAATCCAAATACACACCTTTTGGCAAGTAACTTGAAGAGAAAACTATGAGGTAATTCATGTAAAGGGTAAATCTCCTCATAGCTTATCTGCAGCAATGAGTGCAAAACAAGGTTTGCAGTAACCTGGGAGATATTTGCAAATATCACATACTCCACTGCTCGATTAGCCAATACGGCAGATATAGTGGAAGGTAACTCTATACATATATCGAATACTAGGAAGAGATGACATGAACAGCATTGCTTCCCTTCATTCTCTTCATGGATAATATGAACTTCAATCTTGTACGTATTTCTTGAAGATTATCTCAATATGTCAGATTTCTTCCATTGTAGGCTATACGAATCGAAATAAAAACATTTTGGCAAACCACCTGAAGAGAATACTATGAAGTAATACTTGTCAAGGTTAAACCCCCTGACATCTTACCTTCAGCAATCAGCTCAATACAAGGTTGGCAGTTATGTAGGAGAGATTTGGGAATATGATATTCTCAATTTTTCCTGTTTCCAATAGGGCTGAGATAGTGGAAGTTCTCTCAAGGCATATATTGAACACTAGGAAGATATGACATGAACAGCATTGTATCCATTCACTCACCTCAAGGATAACACCACTTTCAGTCTTGTACATGTTTCCTGAAGGTTATCTCAATATATCAGATTTCTTCAATTGTAGGCTATACGAATCCAAATAAAAATATTTCGGCAAACACCCTCAAGAAAATATTCAGAAGTAATACATGTCAAGGTTAAACCTCCTGACATCAAATCTAAAGCAATGAGCTCCATACAACGTTGAGAGTTACGTAGTAGATATTTGGGAATGTCACATTTTCAATTGCTCCTTTGGCCATTAAGGTAGACAGAGTGGAAGGTATATCAAGACATATATTGAACAATAGGAAGATACGACATTAACAGCTTTGTTTCCCTTCACAATTTTCATGGGTAATGTGAGCTACAATCTTGTGCATATGTCCTGAAGGTTATGTCAATACACGGTATTTCTCCTATCGAAGGCTATAGCAATCCGAATAAACTGATTTTGGCAAATAACTTAAGGAGAAAACTCTGAAGTAATACAAGTACAGGGCAAAGCTCCAGATATCTTCTCTGCAGCAAATATCTCAACATAAGGTTTGCAGTTCTCTCGGAGATATTGGAAAATATCCCATTCTCAATTGCTCCCTTGGCCAGTATGGGAGAAATACTGGAAGGTGTTTCAAGATAGACATTGAACACTAGGAAGATATGACATTAGCAGCATTGCTTCCCTTTACTCTCTTCATGGATAATAGGATTTTTAATCTTCTACAAATTTCCTGAAGGTTATCTCAATATTTAAGGTTTCTTCAAAAGTAGGCCATAGGAATGCAAATAAAACCATTTTGTCAAATAACCTAAAGCGAAAACTCTGCAGTAATACATGTAAAGGCTAAACCTCCTGATATCTTCTCTGCAGCGATGAGCTCAATACAAGGATTGCATTTAGGTAGGACATATTTGCGAATATCTCATACTCATTTGCTACTTTGCCCTTTATGATAGATGTAGCGGAAGGTGTTTCAAGACATACATTGAAAACTAGGACGACATTATCTTAACATCCTTGTTCCCCTTCACTCTCTTCATGGATATTAGGACCTTCAATCTTGTACATATTTCCTGGCTGTTATCTCAGTATTGAGGATTTCTTCATTTGTAGACCGTAAGAGTCAACATGAACACCTTTTGGCAAATAACCTAAAGAGAAAGCTGTGAGGTAATACAGGTAAATGGTGAACCTCCACATAGCTTCTCTGCAGCAATGACCTCCATACGAGGTTTGCAGTTATCTGTGAAATTTTTGCTAATATCTCATTCTCAATTGTTCCATTGGCCAATACCATAGCTTTCATAGAAGTAATCTCAGGAAAGATGTTGAACGCAAGGAAGATATTGTATTGACAGCATTGTTTAAATTCACTCACTTCGTGGCAGATATGAGCTTCATTCTTGTACATATCTCTTGGAGGGACTCTCCATATTTAGGAGTTCTTCATTTGGAGCCTATAGGAATCCAAATACACACCTTTTGGCAAGTAACTTGAAGAGAAAACTATGAGGTAATTCATGTAAAGGGTAAATCTCCTCATAGCTTATCTGCAGCAATGAGTGCAAAACAAGGTTTGCAGTAACCTGGGAGATATTTGCAAATATCACATACTCCACTGCTCGATTAGCCAATATGGCAGATATAGTGGAAGGTAACTCTATACATATATCGAATACTAGGAAGAGATGACATGAACAGCATTGCTTCCCTTCATTCTCTTCATGGATAATATGAACTTCAATCTTGTACGTATTTCTTGAAGATTATCTCAATATGTCAGATTTCTTCCATTGTAGGCTATACGAATCGAAATAAAAACATTTTGGCAAACAACCTGAAGAGAATACTATGAAGTAATACTTGTCAAGGTTAAACCCCCTGACATCTTACCTTCAGCAATCAGCTCAATACAAGGTTGGCAGTTATGTAGGAGAGATTTGGGAATATGATCTTCTCAATTTTTCCTGTTTCCAATAGGGCTGAGATAGTGGAAGTTCTCTCAAGGCATATATTGAACACTAGGAAGATATGACATTAACAGCATTGTATCCATTCACTCACCTCAAGGATAACACCACTTTCAGTCTTGTACATGTTTCCTGAAGGTTATCTCAATATATCAGATTTCTTCAATTGTAGGCTATACGAATCCAAATAAAAATATTTCGGCAAACACCCTCAAGAAAATATTCAGAAGTAATACATGTCAAGGTTAAACCTCCTGACATCAATTCTAAAGCAATGAGTTCCATACAACGTCGAGAGTTACGTAGTAGATATTTGGGAATGTCACATTTTCAATTGCTCCTTTGGCCATTAAGGTAGACAGAGTGGAAGGTATATCAAGACATATATTGAACAATAGGAAGATACGACATTAACAGCTTTGTTTCCCTTCACAATTTTCATGGGTAATGTGAGCTACAATCTTGTGCATATGTCCTGAAGGTTATGTCAATACACGGTATTTCTCCTATCGAAGGCTATAGTAATCCGAATAAACTGATTTTGGCAAATAACTTAAGGAGAAAACTCTGAAGTAATACAAGTACAGGGCAAAGCTCCAGATATCTTCTCTGCAGCAAATATCTCAACATAAGGTTTGCAGTTCTCTCGGAGATATTGGAAAATATCCCATTCTCAATTGCTCCCTTGGCCAGTATGGGAGAAATACTGGAAGGTGTTTCAAGATAGACATTGACCACTAGGAAGATATGACACTAGCAGCATTGCTTCCCTTTACTCTCTTCATGGATAATAGGATTTTTAATCTTCTACAAATTTCCTGAAGGTTATCTCAATATTTAAGGTTTCTTCAAAAGTAGGCCATAGGAATGCAAATAAAACCATTTTGTCAAATAACCTAAAGCGAAAACTCTGCAGTAATACATGTAAAGGCTAAACCTCCTGATATCTTCTCTGCAGCGATGAGCTCAATACAAGGATTGCAGTTAGGTAGGACATATTTGCGAATATCTCATACTCATTTCCTACTTTGCCCTTTATGATAGATGTAGCGGAAGGTGTTTCAAGACATACATTGAAAACTAGGACGACATTATCTTAACATCCTTGTTCCCCTTCACTCTCTTCATGGATATTAGGACCTCTAATCTTGTACATATTTCCTGGCTGTTATCTCAGTATTGAGGATTTCTCCATTTGTAGACCGTAAGAGTCAACATGAACACCTTTTGGCAAATAACCTAAAGAGAAAGCTGTGAGGTAATACAGGTAAATGGTGAACCTCCACATAGCTTCTCTGCAGCAATGACCTCCATACGAGGTTTGCAGTTATCTGTGAAATTTTTGCAAATATCTCATTCTCAATTGTTCCATTGGCCAATACCATAGCTTTCATAGAAGTAATCTCAGGAAAGATGTTGAACGCAAGGAAGATATTGTATTGACAGCATTGTTTAAATTCACTCACTTCGTGGCAGATATGAGCTTCATTCTTGTACATATCTCTTGGAGGGACTCTCCATATTTAGGAGTTCTTCATTTGGAGCCTATAGGAATCCAAATACACACCTTTTGGCAAGTAACTTGAAGAGAAAACTATGAGGTAATTCATGTAAAGTGTAAATCTCCTCATAGCTTATCTGCAGCAATGAGTGCAAAACAAGGTTTGCAGTAACCTGGGAGATATTTGCAAATATCACATACTCCACTGCTCCATTAGCCAATATGGCAGATATAGTGGAAGGTAACTCTATACATATATCGAATACTAGGAAGAGATGACATGAACAGCATTGCTTCCCTTCATTCTCTTCATGGATAATATGAACTTCAATCTTGTACGTATTTCTTGAAGATTATCTCAATATGTCAGATTTCTTCCATTGTAGGCTATACGAATCGAAATAAAAACATTTTGGCAAACAACCTGAAGAGAATACTATGAAGTAATACTTGTCAAGGTTAAACCCCCTGACATCTTACCTTCTGCAATCAGCTCAATACAAGGTTGGCAGTTATGTAGGAGAGATTTGGGAATATGATATTCTCAATTTTTCCTGTTTCCAATAGGGCTGAGATAGTGGAAGTTCTCTCAAGGCATATATTGAACACTAGGAAGATATGACATGAACAGCATTGTATCCATTCACTCACCTCAAGGATAACACCACTTTCAGTCTTGTACATGTTTCCTGAAGGTTATCTCAATATATCAGATTTCTTCAATTGTAGGCTATACGAATCCAAATAAAAATATTTCGGCAAACACCCTCAAGAAAATATTCAGAAGTAATACATGTCAAGGTTAAACCTCCTGACATCAAATCTAAAGCAATGAGCTCCATACAACGTCGAGAGTTACGTAGTAGATATTTGGGAATGTCACATTTTCAATTGCTCCTTTGGCCATTAAGGTAGATAGAGTGGAAGGTATCTCAAGACATATATTGAACAATAGGAAGATACGACATTAACAGCTTTGTTTCCCTTCACAATTTTCATGGGTAATGTGAGCTACAATCTTATGCATATGTCCTGAAGGTTATGTCAATACACGGTATTTCTCCTATCGAAAGCTATAGTAATCCGAATAAACTGATTTTGCAAATAACTTAAGGAGAAAACTCTGAAGTAATACAAGTACAGGGCAAAGCTCCAGATATCTTCTCTGCAGCAAATATCTCAACATAAGGTTTGCAGTTCTCTCGGAGATATTGGAAAATATCCCATTCTCAATTGCTCCCTTGGCCAGTATGGGAGAAATACTGGAAGGTGTTTCAAGATAGACATTGACCACGAGGAAGATAGGACATTAGCAGCATTGCTTCCCTTTACTCTCTTCATGGATAATAGGATTTTTAATATTCTACAAATTTCCAGAAGGTTATCTCAATATTTAAGGTTTCTTCAAAAGTAGGCCATAGGAATGCAAATAAAACCATTTTGTCAAATAACCTAAAGCGAAAACTCTGCAGTAATACATGTAAAGGCTAAATCTCCTGATATCTTCTCTGCAGCGATGAGCTCAATACAAGGATTGCATTTAGGTAGGACATATTTGCGAATATCTCATACTCATTTGCTACTTTGCCCTTTATGATAGATGTAGCGGAAGGTGTTTCAAGACATACATTGAAAACTAGGACGACATTATCTTAACATCCTTGTTCCCCTTCACTCTCTTCATGGATATTACGACCTTCAATCTTGTACATATTTCCTGGCTGTTAACTCAGTATTGAGGATTTCTTCATTTGTAGACCGTAAGAGTCAACATGAACACCTTTTGGCAAATAACCTAAAGAGAAAGCTGTGAGGTAATACAGGTAAATGGTGAACCTCCACATAGCTTCTCTGCAGCAATGACCTCCATACGAGGTCTGCAGTTATCTGTGAAATTTTTGCTAATATCTCATTCTCAATTGTTCCATTGGCCAATACCATAGCTTTCATAGAAGTAATCTCAGGAAAGATGTTGAACGCAAGGAAGATATTGTATTGACAGCACTGTTTAAATTTACTCACTTCGTGGCAGATATGAGCTTCATTCTTGTACATATTTCTTGGAGGGACTCTCCATATTTAGGAGTTCTTCATTTGGAGCCTATAGGAATCCAAAGACACACCTTTTGGCAAGTAACTTGAAGAGAAAACTATGAAGTAATTCATGTAAAGGGTAAATCTCCTCATAGCTTATCTGCAGCAATGAGTGCAAAACAAGGTTTGCAGTAACCTGGGAGATATTTGCAAATATCACATACTCCACTGCTTCATTAGCCAAGACGGCAGATATAGTGGAAGGTAACTCTATACATATATCGAATACTAGGAAGAGATGACATGAACAGCATTGCTTCCCTTCATTCTCTTCATGGATAATATGAACTTCAATCTTGTACGTATTTCTTGAAGATTATCTCAATATGTCAGATTTCTTCCATTGTAGGCTATACGAATCGAAATAAAAACATTTTGGCAAACCACCTGAAGAGAATACTATGAAGTAATACTTGTCAAGGTTAAACCCCCTGACATCTTACTTTCAGCAATCAGCTCAATACAAGGTTGGCAGTTAAGTAGGAGAGATTTGGGAATATGATATTCTCAATTTTTCCTGTTTCCAATATGGCTGAGATAGTGGAAGTTCTCTCAAGGCATATATTGAACACTAGGAAGATATGACATTAACAGCATTGTATCCCTTCACTCCCTTCAAGGATAACACGTCCTTCAGTCTTGTACATGTTTCCTGAAGGTTATCTCAATATATCAGATTTCTTCAATTGTAGGCTATATGAATCCAAATCAAAATATTTCGGCAAACAACCTCAAGAAAATATTCAGAAGTAATACATGTCAAGGTTAAACCTCCTGACATCAAATCTAAAGCAATGAGCTCCATACAACGTCGAGAGTTACGTAGCAGATATTTGGGAATATCACATTTTCAATTGCTCCTTTGGCCCTTAAGGTAGATAGAGTGGAAGGTATCTCAAGACATATATTGAACAATAGGAAGATACGACATTAACAGCTTTGTTTGCCTTCACAATTTTCATGAGTAATATGACCTACAATCTTGTGTATATGTCCTGAAGGTTATGTCAATACACGGTATTTCTCCTATCGAAGGCTATAGTAATCCGAATAAACTGATTTTGGCAAATACCTTAAGGAGAAATCTCTGAAGTAATACAAGTACAGGGCAAACCTCCAGATATCTTCTCTGCAGCAAATATCTCAACATAAGGTTTGCAGTTCTCTCGGAGATATTGGAAAATATCCCATACTCAATTGCTCCCTTGGCCAGTATGGGAGAAATACTGGAAGGTGTTTCAAGATAGACATTGACCACTAGGAAGATATGACATTAGCAGCATTGCTTCTCTTTACTCTCTTCATGGATAATAGGATTTTTAATCTTCTACAAATTTCCAGAAGGTTATCTCAATATTTAAGGTTTCTTCAAAAGTAGGCCATAGGAATGCAAATAAAACCATTGTGTCAAATAACCTAAAGCGAAAACTCTGCAGTAATACATGTAAAGGCTAAACCTCCTGATATCTACTCTGCAGCGATGAGCTCAATACAAGGATTGCATTTAGGTAGGACATATTTGCGAATATCTCATACTCATTTGCTACTTTGCCCTTTATGATAGATGTAGCGGAAGGTGTTTCAAGACATACATTGAAAACTAGGACGACATTACCTTAACATCCTTGTTCCCCTTCACTCTCTTCATGGATATTAGGACCTTCAATCTTGTACATATTTCCTGGCTGTTATCTCCGTATTGAGGATTTCTTCATTTGTAGACCGTAAGAGTCAACATGAACACCTTTTGGCAAATAACCTAAAGAGAAAGCTGTGAGGAAATACAGGTAAATGGTGAACCTCCACATAGCTTATCTGCAGCAATGACCTCCATACGAGGTTTGCAGTTATCTGTGAAATTTTTGCTAATATCTCATTCTCAATTGTTCCATTGGCCAATACCATAGCTTTCATAGAAGTAATCTCAGGAAAGATGTTGAACGCAAGGAAGATATTGTATTGACAGCATTGTTTAAATTCACTCACTTCGTGGCAGATATGAGCTTCATTCTTGTACATATCTCTTGGAGGGACTCTCCATATTTAGGAGTTCTTCATTTGGAGCCTATAGGAATCCAAATACACACCTTTTGGCAAGTAACTTGAAGAGAAAACTATGAGGTAATTCATGTAAAGGGTAAATCTCCTCATAGCTTATCTGCAGCAATGAGTGCAAAACAAGGTTTGCAGTAACCTGGGAGATATTTGCAAATATCACATACTCCACTGCTCCATTAGCCAATACGGCAGATATAGTGGAAGGTAACTCTATACATATATCGAATACTAGGAAGAGATGACATGAACAGCATTGCTTCCCTTCATTCTCTTCATGGATAATATGAACTTCAATCTTGTACGTATTTCTTGAAGATTATCTCAATATGTCAGATTTCTTCCATTGTAGGCTATACGAATCAAAATAAAAACATTTTGGCAAACAACCTGAAGACAATACTATGAAGTAATACTTGTCAAGGTTAAACCCCCTGACATCTTACCTTCAGCAATCAGCTCAATACAAGGTTGGCAGTTATGTAGGAGAGATTTGGGAATATGATATTCTCAATTTTTCCTGTTTCCAATATGGCTGAGATAGTGGAAGTTCTCTCAAGGCATATATTGAACACTAGGAAGATATGACATTAACAGCATTGTATCCCTTCACTCCCTTCAAGGATAACACGTCCTTCAGTCTTGTACATGTTTCCTGAAGGTTATCTCAATATATCAGATTTCTTCAATTGTAGGCTATATGAATCCAAATCAAAATATTTCGGCAAACAACCTCAAGAAAATATTCAGAAGTAATACATGTCAAGGTTAAACCTCCTGACATCAAATCTAAAGCAATGAGCTCCATACAACGTCGAGAGTTACGTAGCAGATATTTGGGAATATCACATTTTCAATTGCTCCTTTGGCCCTTAAGGTAGATAGAGTGGAAGGTATCTCAAGACATATATTGAACAATAGGAAGATACGACATTAACAGCTTTGTTTGCCTTCACAATTTTCATGAGTAATATGACCTACAATCTTGTGCATATGTCCTGAAGGTTATGTCAATACACGGTATTTCTCCTATCGAAGGCTATAGTAATCCGAATAAACTGATTTTGGCAAATACCTTAAGGAGAAAACTCTGAAGTAATACAAGTACAGGGCAAACCTCCAGATATCTTCTCTGCAGCAAATATCTCAACATAAGGTTTGCAGTTCTCTCGGAGATATTGGAAAATATCCCATACTCAATTGCTCCCTTGGCCAGTATGGGAGAAATACTGGAAGGTGTTTCAAGATAGACATTGACCACTAGGAAGATATGACATTAGCAGCATTGCTTCTCTTTACTCTCTTCATGGATAATAGGATTTTTAATCTTCTACAAATTTCCAGAAGGTTATCTCAATATTTAAGGTTTCTTCAAAAGTAGGCCATAGGAATGCAAATAAAACCATTGTGTCAAATAACCTAAAGCGAAAACTCTGCAGTAATACATGTAAAGGCTAAACCTCCTGATATCTACTCTGCAGCGATGAGCTCAATACAAGGATTGCATTTAGGTAGGACATATTTGCGAATATCTCATACTCATTTGCTACTTTGCCCTTTATGATAGATGTAGCGGAAGGTGTTTCAAGACATACATTGAAAACTAGGACGACATTACCTTAACATCCTTGTTCCCCTTCACTCTCTTCATGGATATTAGGACCTTCAATCTTGTACATATTTCCTGGCTGTTATCTCCGTATTGAGGATTTCTTCATTTGTAGACCGTAAGAGTCAACATGAACACCTTTTGGCAAATAACCTAAAGAGAAAGCTGTGAGGAAATACAGGTAAATGGTGAACCTCCACATAGCTTATCTGCAGCAATGACCTCCATACGAGGTTTGCAGTTATCTGTGAAATTTTTGCTAATATCTCATTCTCAATTGTTCCATTGGCCAATACCATAGCTTTCATAGAAGTAATCTCAGGAAAGATGTTGAACGCAAGGAAGATATTGTATTGACAGCATTGTTTAAATTCACTCACTTCGTGGCAGATATGAGCTTCATTCTTGTACATATCTCTTGGAGGGACTCTCCATATTTAGGAGTTCTTCATTTGGAGCCTATAGGAATCCAAAGACACACCTTTTGGCAAGTAACTTGAAGAGAAAACTATGAGGTAATTCATGTAAAGGATAAATCTCCTCATAGCTTATCTGCAGCAATGAGTGCAAAACAAGGTTTGCAGTAACCTGGGAGATATTTGCAAATATCACATACTCCACTGCTCCATTAGCCAATACGGCAGATATAGTGGAAGGTAACTCTATACATATATCGAATACTAGGAAGAGATGACATGAACAGCATTGCTTCCCTTCATTCTCTTCATGGATAATATGAACTTCAATCTTGTACGTATTTCTTGAAGATTATCTCAATATGTCAGATTTCTTCCATTGTAGGCTATACGAATCAAAATAAAAACATTTTGGCAAACAACCTGAAGACAATACTATGAAGTAATACTTGTCAAGGTTAAACCCCCTGACATCTTACCTTCAGCAATCAGCTCAATACAAGGTTGGCAGTTATGTAGGAGAGATTTGGGAATATGATCTTCTCAATTTTTCCTGTTTCCAATAGGGCTGAGATAGTGGAAGTTCTCTCAAGGCATATATTGAACACTAGGAAGATATGACATTAACAGCATTGTATCCATTCACTCACCTCAAGGATAACACCACCTTCAGTCTTGTACATGTTTCCTGAAGGTTATCTCAATATATCAGATTTCTTCAATTGTAGGCTATACGAATCCAAATAAAAATATTTCGGCAAACACCCTCAAGAAAATATTCAGAAGTAATACATGTCAAGGTTAAACCTCCTGACATCAAATCTAAAGCAATGAGCTCCATACAACGTCGAGAGTTACGTAGCAGATATTTGGGAATATCACATTTTCAATTGCTCCTTTGGCCCTTAAGGTAGATAGAGTGGAAGGTATCTCAAGACATATATTGAACAATAGGAAGATACGACATTAACAGCTTTGTTTGCCTTCACAATTTTCATGAGTAATATGACCTACAATCTTGTGCATATGTCCTGAAGATTATGTCAATACACGGTATTTCTCCTATCGAAGACTATAGTATTCCGAATAAACTGATTTTGGGAAATAACTTAAGGAGAAAGCTCTGAAGTAATGCAAGTACAGGACAAACCTCCAGAAATCTTATTTGCAGGAAATATCTCAACATAAGGCTTGCAGTTCTCTCGGAGATATTGGAAAATATCACATTCTCAATTGCTCCCTCGGCCAGTATGGGAGAAATACTGGAAGGTGTTTCAAGATAGACATTGAACACTAGGAAGATATGACATTATCAGCATTGATTCCCTTTACTCATTCATGGATAATAGGATTTTTAATCTTCTACAAATTTCCAGAAGGTTATCTCAATATTTAAGGTTTCTTCAAAAGTAGGCCATAGGAATGCAAATAAAACCATTGTGTCAAATAACCTAAAGCGAAAACTCTGCAGTAATACATGTAAAGGCTAAACCTCCTGATATCTTCTCTGCAGCGATGAGCTCAATACAAGGATTGCAGTTAGGTAGGACATATTTGCGAATATCTCATACTCATTTGTTACTTTGGCCTTTATGATAGATGTAGCGGGAGGTGTTTCAAGACATACATTGAAAACTAGGACGATATTATGTTAACATCCTTGTTTCCCTTCACTCTCTTCATGGATATTAGGACCTTCAATCTTGTACATATTTCCTGGCTGTTATCTCAGTATTGAGGATTTCTTCTTTTGTAGACCGTAAGAGTCAACATGAACACCTTTTGGCAAATAACCTAAAGAGAAAGCTGTGAGGTAATACAGGTAAATGGTGAACCTCCACGTAGCTTATCTGCAGCAATGACCTCCATACGAGGTCTGCAGTTGTCTGTGAAATTTTTGCTAATATCTCATTCTCAATTGTTCCATTGGCCAATACCATAGCTTTCATAGAAGTAATCTCAGGAAAGATGTTGAACGCAAGGAAGATATTGTATTGACAGCACTGTTTAAATTCACTCACTTCGTGGCAGATATGAGCTTCATTCTTGTACATATTTCTTGGAGGGACTCTCCATATTTAGGAGTTCTTCATTTGGAGCCTATAGGAATCCAAATACACACCTTTTGGCAAGTAACTTGAAGAGAAAACTATGAAGTAATTCATGTAAAGGGTAAATCTCCTCATAGCTTCTCTGCAGCAATGAGTGCAAAACAAGGTTTGCAGTAACCTGGGAGATATTTGCAAATATCACATACTCCACTGCTCGATTAGCCAATACGGCAGATATAGTGGAAGGTAACTCTATACATATATCGAATACTAGGAAGAGATGACATGAACAGCATTGCTTCCCTTCATTCTCTTCATGGATAATATGAACTTCAATCTTGCACGTATTTCTTGAAGATTATCTCAATATGTCAGATTTCTTCCATTGTAGGCTATACGAATTGAAATAAAAACATTTTGGCAAACCACCTGAAGAGAATACTATGAAGTAATACTTGTCAAGGTTAAACCCCCTGACATCTTACTTTCAGCAATCAGCTCAATACAAGGTTGGCAGTTAAGTAGGAGAGATTTGGGAATATGATATTCTCAATTTTTCCTGTTTCCAATATGGCTGAGATAGTGGAAGTTCTCTCAAGGCATATATTGAACACTAGGAAGATATGACATTCACAGCATTGTATCCCTTCACTCCCTTCAAGGATAACACGACCTTCAGTCTTCTACATGTTTCCTGAAGGTTATCTCAATATATCAGATTTCTTCAATTGTAGGCTATAAGAATCCAAATAAAAATATTTCGGCAAACAACCTCAAGAAAATATTCAGAAGTAATACATGTGAAGTTTAAACCTCCTGACATCAAATCTAAAGCAATGAGCTCCATACAACGTCGAGAGTTACGTAGCAGATATTTGGGAAGATCACATTTTCAATTGCTCCTTTGGCCCTTAAGGTAGATAGGGTGGAAGGTATCTCAAGACATATATTGAACAATAGGAAGATACGACATTAACAACTTTGTTTCCCTTCACAATTTTCATGAGTAATATGAGTTGCAATCTTGTGCATATGTCCTGAAGGTTATGTCAATACACGGTATTTCTCCTATCGAAGGCTATAGTAATCCGAATAAACTGATTTTGGCAAATAACTTAAGGAGAAAACTCTGAAGTAATATAAGTACAGGGCAAACCTCCAGAAATTTATCTGCAGAAAATATCTCAACATAAGGTTTGCAGTTCTCTCGGAGATATTGGAAAATATCCCATTCTCAATTGCTCCCTTGGCCAGTATGGGAGAAATACTGGAAGGTGTTTCAAGATACACATTGAACACTAGGAAGATATGACATTAGCAGCATTGCTTCCCTTTACTCTCTTCATGGATAATAGGATTTTTAATCTTCTACAAATTTCCAGAAGGTTATCTCAATATTTAAGGTTTCTTCCAAAGTAGGCCATAGGAATGCAAATAAAACCATTGTGTCAAATAACCTAAAGCGAAAACTCTGCAGTAATACATGTAAAGGCTAAACCTCCTGATATCTTCTCGGCAGCGATGAGCTCAATACAAGGATTGCAGTTAGGTAGGACATATTTGCGAATATCTCATACTCATTTGCTACTTTGGCCTTTATGACAGATGTAGCGGAAGGTGTTTCAAGACATACATTGAAAACTAGGACGATATTATGTTAACATCCTTGTTTCCCTTCACTCTCTTCATGGATATTAGGACCTTCAATCTTGTACATATTTCCTGGCTGTTATCTCAGTATTGAGGATTTCTTCATTTGTAGACCGTAAGAGTCAACATGAACACCTTTTGGCAAATAACCTAAAGAGAAAGCTGTGAGGGAATACAGGTAAATGCTGAACCTCCACATAGCTTATCTGCAGCAATGACCTCCATACGCGTTCTGCAGTTATCTGTGAAATTTTTGCTAATATCTCACTCTCAATTGTTCCATTGGCCAATACCATAGCTTTCATAGAAGTAATCCCAGGAAAGATGTTGAACGCAAGGAAGATATTGTATTGACAGCACTGTTTAAATTCACTCACTTCGTGGCAGATATGAGCTTCATTCTTGTACATATTTCTTGGAGGGACTCTCCATATTTAGGAGTTCTTCATTTGGAACCTATAGGAATCCAAAGACACACCTTTTGGCAAGTAACTTGAAGAGAAAACTATGAAGTAATTCATGTAAAGGGTAAATCTCCTCATAGCTTACCTGCAGCAATGAGTGCAAAACAAGGTTTGCAGTAACCTGGGAGATATTTGCCAATATCACATACTCCACTGCTCCATTAGCCAATACGGCAGATATAGTGGAAGGTAACTCTATACATATATCGAATACTAGGAAGAGATGACATGAACAGCATTGCTTCCCTTCATTCTCTTCATGGATAATATGAACTTCAATCTTGTACGTATTTCTTGAGGATTCTCTCAATATGTCAGATTTCTTCCATTGTAGGCTATACGAATCGAAATAAAAACATTTTGGCAAACCACCTGAAGAGAATACTATGAAGTAATACTTGTCAAGGTTAAACCCCCTGACATCTTACTTTCAGCAATCAGCTCAATACAAGGTTGGAAGTTATGTAGGAGAGATTTGGGAATATGATATTCTCAATTTTTCCTGTTTCCAATATGGCTGAGACAGTGGAAGTTCTCTCAAGGCATATATTGAACACTAGGAAGATATGACATTAACAGCATTGTATCCCTTCACTCCCTTCAAGAATAACACGACCTTCAGTCCTGTACATGTTTCCTGAAGGTTATCTCAATATATCAGATTTCTTCAATTGTAGGCTATATGAATCCAAATAAAAATATTTCGGCAAACAACCTCAAGAAAATATTCAGAAGTAATACATGTCAAGGTTAAACCTCCTGACCTCATATCTAAAGCAATGAGCTCCATACAACGTCGAGAGTTACGTAGTAGATATTTGGGAATGTCACATTTTCAATTGCTCCTTTGGCCCTTAAGGTAGATAGAGTGGAAGGTATCTCAAGGCATATATTGAACAATAGGAAGATACGACATTAGCAGCTTTGTTTCCCTTCACAATTTTCATGGGTAATGTGAGCTACAATCTTGTGCATATGTCCTGAAGGTTATGTCAATACACGGTATTTCTCCTATCGAAGGCTATAGTAATCCGAATAAACTGATTTTGGCAAATAACTTAAGGAGAAAACTCTGAAGTAATACAAGTACAGGGCAAACCTCCAGAAATCTTATCTGCAGCAAATATCTCAACATAAGGTTTGCAGTTCTCTCGGAGATATTGGAAAAGATCACATTCTCAATTGCTCCCTTGGCCAGTATGGGAGAAATACTGGAAGGTGTTTCAAGATAGACATTGAACACTAGGAAGATATGACATTAGCAGCATTGCTTCCCTTTACTCTCTTCATGGATAATAGGATTTTTAATCTTCTACAAATTTCCTGAAGGTTATCTCAATATTTAAGGTTTCTTCAAAAGTAGGCCATAGGAATGCAAAGAAAACAATTTTGTCAAATAACCTAAAGCGAAAAATCTGCAGTAATACATGTAAAGGCTAAACCTCCTGATATCTTCTCTGCAGCGATGAGCTCAATACAAGGATTGCAGTTAGGTAGGACATATTTGCGAATATCTCATACTCATTTGCTACTTTGGCCTTTATGATAGATGTAGCGGAAGGTGTTTCAAGACATACATTGAAAACTCGGACGATATTATGTTAATATCCTTGTTTCCCTTCACTCTCTTCATGGATATTAGCACCTTCAACCTTGTACATATTTCCTGGCTGTTATTTCAGTATTGAGGATTTCTTCATTTGTAGACCGTAAGAGTCAACATGAACACCTTTTGGCAAATAACCTAAAGAGAAAGCTGTGAGGTAATACAGGTAAATGGTGAACCTCCACATAGCTTCTCTGCAGCAATGACCTCCATACGAGGTCTGCAGTTATCTGTGAAATTTTTGCTAATATCTCATTCTCAATTGTTCCATTGGCCAATACCATAGCTTTCATAGAAGTAATCTCAGGAAAGATGTTCAACGCAAGGAAGATATTGTATTGACAGCACTGTTTAAATTCACTCACTTCGTGGCAGATATGGGCGTCATTCTTGTACATATTTCTTGGAGGGACTCTCCATATTTAGGAGTTCTTCATTTGGAGCCTACATATTTCTTCGAGGGACTCTCCATATTTAGGAGTTCTTCATTTGGAGCCTATAGGAATCCAAAGACACAGCTTTTGGCAAGTAACTTGATGAGAAAACTATGAAGTAATTCATGTAAAGGGTAAATCTCCTCATAGCTTATCTGCAGCAATGAGTGCAAAACAAGGTTTGCAGTAACCTGGGAGATATTTGCCAATATCACATACTCCACTGCTCCATTGGCCAATACGGCAGATATAGTGGAAGGTAACTCTATACATATATCGAATACTACGAAGATATGACAAGAACAGCATTGCTTCCCTTCATTCTCTTCATGGATAATATGAACTTCAATCTTGTACGTATTTCTTGAAGATTATCTCAATATGTCAGATTACTTCCAATGTAGGCTATACGAATCGAAATAAAAACATTTTGGGAAACCACCTGAAGAGAATACTATGAAGTAATACTTGTCAAGGTTAAACCCCCTGACATCTTACTTTCAGCAATCAGCTCAATACAAGGTTGGCAGTTACGTAGGAGAGATTTGGGAATATGATATTCTCAATTTTTCCTGTTTCCAATATGGCTGAGATAGTGGAAGTTCTCTCAAGGCATATATTGAACACTAGGAAGATATGACATTAACAGCATTGTATCCCTTCACTCCCTTCAAGGATAACACGACCTTCAGTCTTGTACATGTTTCCTGAAGGTTATCTCAATATATCAGATTTCTTCAATTGTAGGCTATATGAATCCAAATAAAAATATTTCGGCAAACAACCTCAAGAAAATATTCAGAAGTAATACATGTCAAGGTTAAACCTCCTGACATCAAATCTAAAGCAATGAGCTCCATACAACGTCGAGAGTTACGTAGCAGATATTTGGGAAGATCACATTTTCAATTGCTCCTTTGGCCCTTAAGGTAGATAGAGTGGAAGGTATCTCAAGACATATATTGAACAATAGGAAGATACGACATTAACAGCTTTGTTTCCCTTCACAATTTTCATGAGTAATATGAGCTACAATCTTGTGCATATGTCTTGAAGGTTATGTCATTCCACGGTATTTCTCCTATCGAAGGCTATAGTAATCGGATTAAACTGATTTTGGCAAATAACTTAAGGGGAAAACCCTGAAGTAATACAAGTACAGGGCAAACCTCCAGAAATCTTATCTGCAGCAAATATCTCAACAGAAGGTTTGCAGTTATCCCGGAGATATTGGAAAATATCACATTCTCAATTGCTCCCTTGGCCAGTATGGGAGAAATACTGGAAGGTGTTTCAAGATAGACATTGAACACTAGGAAGATATGACATTAGCAGCATTGCTTCTCTTTACTCTCTTCATGGATAATAGGATTTTTAATCTTCTACAAATTTCCTGAAGGGTATCTCAATATTTATGGTTTCTTCAAAAGTAGGCCATAGGAATGCAAATAAAACTATTTTGTCAAATAACCTAAAGCGAAAACTCTGCAGTAATACATGAAAAGGCTAAACCTCCTGATATCTTCTCTGCAGCGATGAGCTCAATACAAGGATTGCAGTTAGGTAGGACATATTTGCGAATATCTCATACTCATTTGCTACTTTGGCCTTTCTGATAGATGTAGCGGAAGGTGTTTCAAGACATACATTGAAAACTAGGACGATATTATGTTAACATCCTTGTTTCCCTTCACTCTCTTCATGGATATTAGGACCTTCAATCTTGTACATATTTCCTGGCTGTTATCTCAGTATTGAGGATTTCTTCATTTGTAGACCGTAAGAGTCAACATGAACACCTTTTGGCAAATAACCTAAAGAGAAAGCTGTGAGGTAATACAGGTAAATGGTGAACCTCCACATAGCTTATCTGCAGCAATGACCTCCATACGAGGTCTGCAGTTATCTGTGAAATTTTTGCTAATATCTCATTCTCAATTGTTCCATTGGCCAATACCATAGCTTTCATAGAAGTAATCTCAGGAAAGATGTTGAACGCAAGGAAGATATTGTATTGACAGCACTGTTTAAATTCACTCACTTCGTGGCAGATATGAGCTTCATTCTTGTACATATATCTTGGAGGGACTCTCCATATTTAGGAGTTCTTCATTTGAAGCCTATAGGAATCCAAAGACACACCTTTGGGCAAGTAACTTGAAGAGAAAACTATGAAGTAATTCATGTAAAGGGTAAATCTCCTCATAGCTTATCTGCAGCAATGAGTGCAAAACAAGGTTTGCAGTAACTTGGGAGATATTTGCAAATATCACATACTCCACTGCTCCATTAGCCAAGACGGCAGAAATAGTGGAAGGTAACTCTATACATATATCGAATACTAGGAAGAGATGACATGAACAGCATTGCTTCCCTTCATTCTCTTCATGGATAATATGAACTTCAATCTTGTACGTATTTCTTGAGGATTATCTCAGTATGTTAGATTTCTTCCATTGTAGGCTATACGAATCGAAATAAAAACATTTTGGCAAACCACCTGAAGAGAATACTATGAAGTAATACTTGTCAAGGTTAAACCCACTGACATCTTACTTTCCGCAATCAGCTCAATACAAGGTTGGCAGTTATGTAGCAGAGATTTGGGAATATGATATTCTCAATTTTTCCTGTTTCCTATATGGCTGAGATAGTGGAAGTTCTCTCAAGGCATATATTGAACACTAGGAAGATATGACATTAACAGCATTGTATCCCTTCACTCCCTTCAAGGATAACACGACCTTCAGTCTTGTACATGTTTCCTGAAGGTTATCTCAATATATCAGATTTCTTCAATTGTAGGCTATATGAAACCAAATAAAAATATTTCGGCAAACAACCTCAAGAAAATATTCAGAAGTAATACATGTCAAGGTTAAACCTCCTGACATCAAATCTAAAGCAATGAGCTCCATACAACGTCGAGAGTTACGTAGCAGATATTTGGGAATATCACATTTTCAATTGCTCCTTTGGCCCTTAAGGTAGATAGAGTGGAAGGTATCTCAAGACATATATTGAACAATAGGAAGATACGACATTAACAGCTTTGTTTCCCTTCACAATTTTCATGAGTAATATGAGCTACAATCTTGTGCATATGTCCTGAAGGTTATGTCAATACACGGTATTTCTCCGATCGAAGGCTATAGTAATCCGAATAAACTGATTTTGGCAAATAACTTAAGGGGAAAACCCTGAAGTAATACAAGTACAGGGCAAACCTCCAGAAATCTTATCTGCAGCAAATATCTCAACAGAAGGTTTGCAGTTATCTCGGAGATATTGGAAAATGTCACATTCTCAATTGCTCCCTTGGCCAGTATGGGAGAAATACTGGAAGGTGTTTCAAGATAGACATTGAACACTAGGAAGATATGACATTAGCAGCATTGCTTCTCTTTACTCTCTTCATGGATAATAGGATTTTTAATCTTCTACAAATTTCCTGAAGGGTATCTCAATATTGAAGGATTCTTCAAAAGTAGGCCATAGGAATGCAAATAAAACCATTTTGTCAAATAACCTAAAGCGAAAACTCTGCAGTAATACATGTAAAGGCTAAACCTCCTGATATCTTCTCTGCAGCGATGAGCTCAATACAAGGATTGCAGTTAGGTAGGACATATTTGCGAATATCTCATACTCATTTGCTACTTTGACCTTTATGATAGATGTAGCGGAAGGTGTTTCAAGACATACATTGAAAACTAGGACGATATTATGTTAACATCCTTATTTCCCTTCACTCTCTTCATGGATATTAGGACCTTCAATCTTGTACATATTTCCGGGCTGTTATCTCAGTATTGAGGATTTCTTCATTTGTAGACCGTAAGAGTCAACATGAACACCTTTTGGCAAATAACCTAAAGAGAAAGCTGTGAGGTAATACAGGTAAATGGTGAACCTCCACATAGCTTATCTGCAGCAATGACCTCCATACGAGGTCTTCAGTTATCTGTGAAATTTTTGCTAATATCTCATTCTCAATTGTTCCATTGGCCAATACCATAGCTTTCATAGAAGTAATCTCAGGAAAGATGTTGAACGCAAGGAAGATATTGTATTGACAGCACTGTTTAAATTCACTCACTTCGTGGCAGATATGAGCTTCATTCTTGTACATATCTCTTGGAGGGACTCTCCATATTTAGGAGTTCTTCATTTGAAGCCTATAGGAATCCAAAGACACACCTTTGGGCAAGTAACTTGTAGAGAAAACTATGAAGTAATTCATGTAAAGGGTAAATCTCCTCATAGCTTATCTGCAGCAATGAGTGCAAAACAAGGTTTGCAGTAACCTGGGAGATATTTGCAAATATCACATACTCCACTGCTCCATTAGCCAAGACGGCTGATATAGTGGAAGGTAACTCTATACATATATCGAATACTAGGAAGAGATGACATGAACAGCATTGCTTCCCTTCATTCTCTTCATGGATAATATGAACTTCAATCTTGTACGTATTTCTTGAGGATTATCTCAATATGTCAGATTTCTTCCATTGTAGGCTATACGACTCGAAATAAAAACATTTTGGCAAACCACCTGAAGAGAATACTATGAAGTAATACTTGTCAAGGTTAAAACCCCTGACATCTTACTTTCAGCAATCAGCTCAATACAAGGTTGGCAGTTATGTAGGAGAGATTTGGGAATATGATATTCTCAATTTTTCCTGTTTCCAATATGGCTGAGACAGTGGAAGTTCTCTCAAGGCATATATTGAACACTAGGAAGATATGACATTAACAGCATTGTATCCCTTCACTCCCTTCAAGGATAACACGACCTTCAGTCTTGTACATGTTTCCTGAAGGTTATCTCAATATATCAGATTTCTTCAATTGTAGGCTATATGAATCCAAATAAAAATATTTCGGCAAACAACCTCAAGAAAATATTCAGAAGTAATACATGTCAAGGTTAAACCTCCTGACATCAAATCTAAAGCAATGAGCTCCATACAACGTCGAGAGTTACGTAGCAGATATTTGGGAATATCACATTTTCAATTGCTCCTTTGGCCCTTAAGGTAGATAGAGTGGAAGGTATCTCAAGACATATATTGAACAATAGGAAGATACGACATTAACAGCTTTGTTTCCCTTCACAATTTTCATGAGTAATATGAGCTACAATCTTGTGCATATGTCCTGAAGGTTATGTCATTCCACGGTATTTCTCCTATCGAAGGCTATAGTAATCCGAATAAACTGATTTTGGCAAATAACTTAAGGAGAAAACCCTGAAGTAATACAAGTACAGGGCAAACCTCCAGAAATCTTATCTGCAGCAAATATCTCAACATAAGGTTTGCAGTTATCCCGGAGATATTGGAAAATATCACATTCTCAATTGCTCCCTTGGCCAGTATGGGAGAAATACTTGAAGGTGTTTCAAGATAGACATTGAACACTAGGAAGATATGACATTAGCAGCATTGCTTCCCTTTACTCTCTTCATGGATAATAGGATTTTTAATCTTCTACAAATTTCCAGAAGGTTATCTCAATATTTAAGGTTTCTTCAAAAGTAGGCCATAGGAATGCAAATAAAACCATTTTGTCAAATAACCTAAAGCGAAAACTCTGCAGTAATACATGTAAAGGCTAAACCTCCTGATATCTTCTCTGCAGCGATGAGCTCAATACAAGGATTGCAGTTAGGTAGGACATATTTGCGAATATCTCATACTCATTTGCTACTTTGCCCTTTATGATAGATGTAGCGGAAGGTGTTTCAAGACATACATTGAAAACTAGGACGACATTATCTTAACATCCTTGTTCCCCTTCACTCTCTTCATGGATATTAGGACCTCCAATCTTGTACATATTTCCTGGCTGTTATCTCAGTATGGAGGATTTCTTCATTTGTAGACCGTAAGAGTCAACATGAACACCTTTTGGCAAATAACCTAAAGAGAAAGCTGTGAGGTAATACAGGTAAATGGTGAACCTCCACATAGCTTATCTGCAGCAATGACCTCCATACGAGGTTTGCAGTTATCTGTGAAATTTTTGCTAATATCCCATTCTCAATTGTTCCATTGGCCAATACCATAGCTTTCATAGAAGTAATCTCAGGAAAGATGTTGAACGCAAGGAAGATATTGTATTGACAGCATTGTTTAAATTCACTCACTTCGTGGCAGATATGAGCTTCATTCTTGTACATATCTCTTGGAGGGACTCTCCATATTTAGGAGTTCTTCCTTTGGAGCCTATAGGAATCCAAATACACACCTTTTGGCAAGTAACTTGAAGAGAAAACTATGAGGTAATTCATGTAAAGGGTAAATCTCCTCATAGCTTATCTGCAGCAATGAGTGCAAAACAAGGTTTGCAGTAACCTGGGAGATATTTGCAAATATCACATACTCCACTGCTCCATTAGCCAAGACGGCAGAAATAGTGGAAGGTAACTCTATACATATATCGAATACTAGGAAGAGATGACATGAACAGCATTGCTTCCCTTCATTCTCTTCATGGATAATATGAACTTCAATCTTGTACGTATTTCTTGAGGATTATCTCAGTATGTTAGATTTCTTCCATTGTAGGCTATACGAATCGAAATAAAAACATTTTGGCAAACCACCTGAAGAGAATACTATGAAGTAATACTTGTCAAGGTTAAACCCACTGACATCTTACTTTCCGCAATCAGCTCAATACAAGGTTGGCAGTTATGTAGCAGAGATTTGGGAATATGATATTCTCAATTTTTCCTGTTTCCTATATGGCTGAGATAGTGGAAGTTCTCTCAAGGCATATATTGAACACTAGGAAGATATGACATTAACAGCATTGTATCCCTTCACTCCCTTCAAGGATAACACGACCTTCAGTCTTGTACATGTTTCCTGAAGGTTATCTCAATATATCAGATTTCTTCAATTGTAGGCTATATGAAACCAAATAAAAATATTTCGGCAAACAACCTCAAGAAAATATTCAGAAGTAATACATGTCAAGGTTAAACCTCCTGACATCAAATCTAAAGCAATGAGCTCCATACAACGTCGAGAGTTACGTAGCAGATATTTGGGAATATCACATTTTCAATTGCTCCTTTGGCCCTTAAGGTAGATAGAGTGGAAGGTATCTCAAGACATATATTGAACAATAGGAAGATACGACATTAACAGCTTTGTTTCCCTTCACAATTTTCATGAGTAATATGAGCTACAATCTTGTGCATATGTCCTGAAGGTTATGTCAATACACGGTATTTCTCCGATCGAAGGCTATAGTAATCCGAATAAACTGATTTTGGCAAATAACTTAAGGGGAAAACCCTGAAGTAATACAAGTACAGGGCAAACCTCCAGAAATCTTATCTGCAGCAAATATCTCAACAGAAGGTTTGCAGTTATCTCGGAGATATTGGAAAATATCACATTCTCAATTGCTCCCTTGGCCAGTATGGGAGAAATACTGGAAGGTGTTTCAAGATAGACATTGAACACTAGGAAGATATGACATTAGCAGCATTGCTTCTCTTTACTCTCTTCATGGATAATAGGATTTTTAATCTTCTACAAATTTCCTGAAGGGTATCTCAATATTGAAGGATTCTTCAAAAGTAGGCCATAGGAATGCAAATAAAACCATTTTGTCAAATAACCTAAAGCGAAAACTCTGCAGTAATACATGTAAAGGCTAAACCTCCTGATATCTTCTCTGCAGCGATGAGCTCAATACAAGGATTGCAGTTAGGTAGGACATATTTGCGAATATCTCATACTCATTTGCTACTTTGACCTTTATGATAGATGTAGCGGAAGGTGTTTCAAGACATACATTGAAAACTAGGACGATATTATGTTAACATCCTTATTTCCCTTCACTCTCTTCATGGATATTAGGACCTTCAATCTTGTACATATTTCCGGGCTGTTATCTCAGTATTGAGGATTTCTTCATTTGTAGACCGTAAGAGTCAACATGAACACCTTTTGGCAAATAACCTAAAGAGAAAGCTGTGAGGTAATACAGGTAAATGGTGAACCTCCACATAGCTTATCTGCAGCAATGACCTCCATACGAGGTCTGCAGTTATCTGTGAAATTTTTGCTAATATCTCATTCTCAATTGTTCCATTGGCCAATACCATAGCTTTCATAGAAGTAATCTCAGGAAAGATGTTGAACGCAAGGAAGATATTGTATTGACAGCACTGTTTAAATTCACTCACTTCGTGGCAGATATGAGCTTCATTCTTGTACATATCTCTTGGAGGGACTCTCCATATTTAGGAGTTCTTCATTTGAAGCCTATAGGAATCCAAAGACACACCTTTGGGCAAGTAACTTGTAGAGAAAACTATGAAGTAATTCATGTAAAGGGTAAATCTCCTCATAGCTTATCTGCAGCAATGAGTGCAAAACAAGGTTTGCAGTAACCTGGGAGATATTTGCAAATATCACATACTCCACTGCTCCATTAGCCAAGACGGCTGATATAGTGGAAGGTAACTCTATACATATATCGAATACTAGGAAGAGATGACATGAACAGCATTGCTTCCCTTCATTCTCTTCATGGATAATATGAACTTCAATCTTGTACGTATTTCTTGAGGATTATCTCAATATGTCAGATTTCTTCCATTGTAGGCTATACGACTCGAAATAAAAACATTTTGGCAAACCACCTGAAGAGAATACTATGAAGTAATACTTGTCAAGGTTAAAACCCCTGACATCTTACTTTCAGCAATCAGCTCAATACAAGGTTGGCAGTTATGTAGGAGAGATTTGGGAATATGATATTCTCAATTTTTCCTCTTTCCAATATGGCTGAGACAGTGGAAGTTCTCTCAAGGCATATATTGAACACTATGAAGATATGACATTAACAGCATTGTATCCCTTCACTCCCTTCAAGGATAACACGACCTTCAGTCTTGTACATGTTTCCTGAAGGTTATCTCAATATATCAGATTTCTTCAATTGTAGGCTATATGAATCCAAATAAAAATATTTCGGCAAACAACCTCAAGAAAATATTCAGAAGTAATACATGTCAAGGTTAAACCTCCTGACATCAAATCTAAAGCAATGAGCTCCATACAACGTCGAGAGTTACGTAGCAGATATTTGGGAATATCACATTTTCAATTGCTCCTTTGGCCCTTAAGGTAGATAGAGTGGAAGGTATCTCAAGACATATATTGAACAATAGGAAGATACGACATTAACAGCTTTGTTTCCCTTCACAATTTTCATGAGTAATATGAGCTACAATCTTGTGCATATGTCCTGAAGGTTATGTCATTCCACGGTATTTCTCCTATCGAAGGCTATAGTAATCCGAATAAACTGATTTTGGCAAATAACTTAAGGAGAAAACCCTGAAGTAATACAAGTACAGGGCAAACCTCCAGAAATCTTATCTGCAGCAAATATCTCAACATAAGGTTTGCAGTTATCCCGGAGATATTGGAAAATATCACATTCTCAATTGCTCCCTTGGCCAGTATGGGAGAAATACTTGAAGGTGTTTCAAGATAGACATTGAACACTAGGAAGATATGACATTAGCAGCATTGCTTCCCTTTACTCTCTTCATGGATAATAGGATTTTTAATCTTCTACAAATTTCCAGAAGGTTATCTCAATATTTAAGGTTTCTTCAAAAGTAGGCCATAGGAATGCAAATAAAACCATTTTGTCAAATAACCTAAAGCGAAAACTCTGCAGTAATACATGTAAAGGCTAAACCTCCTGATATCTTCTCTGCAGCGATGAGCTCAATACAAGGATTGCAGTTAGGTAGGACATATTTGCGAATATCTCATACTCATTTGCTACTTTGCCCTTTATGATAGATGTAGCGGAAGGTGTTTCAAGACATACATTGAAAACTAGGACGACATTATCTTAACATCCTTGTTCCCCTTCACTCTCTTCATGGATATTAGGACCTTCAATCTTGTACATATTTCCTGGCTGTTATCTCAGTATGGAGGATTTCTTCATTTGTAGACCGTAAGAGTCAACATGAACACCTTTTGGCAAATAACCTAAAGAGAAAGCTGTGAGGTAATACAGGTAAATGGTGAACCTCCACATAGCTTATCTGCAGCAATGACCTCCATACGAGGTTTGCAGTTATCTGTGAAATTTTTGCTAATATCCCATTCTCAATTGTTCCATTGGCCAATACCATAGCTTTCATAGAAGTAATCTCAGGAAAGATGTTGAACGCAAGGAAGATATTGTATTGACAGCATTGTTTAAATTCACTCACTTCGTGGCAGATATGAGCTTCATTCTTGTACATATCTCTTGGAGGGACTCTCCATATTTAGGAGTTCTTCCTTTGGAGCCTATAGGAATCCAAATACACACCTTTTGGCAAGTAACTTGAAGAGAAAACTATGAGGTAATTCATGTAAAGGGTAAATCTCCTCATAGCTTATCTGCAGCAATGAGTGCAAAACAAGGTTTGCAGTAACCTGGGAGATATTTGCAAATATCACATACTCCACTGCTCCATTAGCCAATACGGCAGAAATAGTGGAAGGTAACTCTATACATATATCGAATACTAGGAAGATATGACATGAACAGCATTGCTTCCCTTCATTCTCTTCATGGATAATATGAACTTCAATCTTGTACGTATTTCTTGAAGAATATCTCAATATGTCAGATTTCTTCCATTGTAGGCTATACGAATCGAAATAAAAACATTTTGGCAAACAACCTGAAGAGAGTACTATGAAGTAATACTTGTCAAGGTTAAACCCCCTGACATCTTACCTTCAGCAATCAGCTCAATACAAGGTTGGCAGTTATGTAGGAGAGATTTGGGAATATGATCTTCTCAATTTTTCCTGTTTCCAATAGGGCTGAGATAGTGGAAGTTCTCTCAAGGCATATATTGAACACTAGGATGATATGACATTAACAGCATTGTATCCATTCACTCACCTCAAGGATAACACCACCTTCAGTCTTGTACATGTTTCCTGAAGGTTATCTCAATATATCAGATTTCTTCAATTGTAGGCTATACGAATCCAAATAAAAATATTTCGGCAAACACCCTCAAGAAAATATTCAGAAGTAATACATGTCAAGGTTAAACCTCCTGACATCAAATCTAAAGCAGTGAGCTCTATACAACGTCGAGAGTTACGTAGTAGATATTTGGGAATGTCACATTTTCAATTGCTCCTTTGGCCATTAAGGTAGATAGAGTGGAAGGTATCTCAAGACATATATTGAACAATAGGAAGATACAACATTAACAGCTTTGTTTCCCTTCACAATTTTCATGAGTAATATGAGCTACAATCTTGTGCATATGTCCTGAAGGTTATGTCATTCCACGGTATTTCTCCTATCGAAGGCTATAGTAATCCGAATAAACTGATTTTGGCAAATAACTTAAGGGGAAAACCCTGAAGTAATACAAGTACAGGGCAAACCTCCAGAAATCTTATCTGCAGCAAATATCTCAACAGAAGGTTTGCAGTTATCTCGGAGATATTGGAAAATATCACATTCTCAATTGCTCCCTTGGCCAGTATGGGAGAAATACTGGAAGGTGTTTCAAGATAGACATTGAACACTAGGAAGATATGACATTAGCAGCATTGCTTCTCTTTACTCTCTTCATGGATAATAGGATTTTTAATCTTCTACAAATTTCCTGAAGGGTATCTCAATATTGAAGGATTCTTCAAAAGTAGGCCATAGGAATGCAAATAAAACCATTTTGTCAAATAACCTAAAGCGAAAACTCTGCAGTAATACATGTAAAGGCTAAACCTCCTGATATCTTCTCTGCAGCGATGAGCTCAATACAAGGATTGAAGTTAGGTACGACATATTTGCGAATATCTCATACTCATTTGCTACTTTGACCTTTATGATAGATGTAGCGGAAGGTGTTTCAAGACATACATTGAAAACTAGGACGATATTATGTTAACATCCTTGTTTCCCTTCACTCTCTTCATGGATATTAGGACCTTCAATCTTGTACATATTTCCGGGCTGTTATCTCAGTATTGAGGATTTCTTCATTTGTAGACCGTAAGAGTCAACATGAACACCTTTTGGCAAATAACCTAAAGAGAAAGCTGTGAGGTAATACAGGTAAATGGTGAACCTCCACATAGCTTATCTGCAGCAATGACCTCCATACGAGGTCTGCAGTTATCTGTGAAATTTTTGCTAATATCTCATTCTCAATTGTTCCATTGGCCAATACCATAGCTTTCATAGAAGTAATCTCAGGAAAGATGTTGAACGCAAGGAAGATATTGTATTGACAGCACTGTTTAAATTCACTCACTTCGTGGCAGATATGAGCTTCATTCTTGTACATATCTCTTGGAGGGACTCTCCATATTTAGGAGTTCTTCATTTGAAGCCTATAGGAATCCAAAGACACACCTTTGGGCAAGTAACTTGAAGAGAAAACTATGAAGTAATTCATGTAAAGGGTAAATCTCCTCATAGCTTATCTGCAGCAATGAGTGCAAAACAAGGTTTGCAGTAACCTGGGAGATATTTGCAAATATCACATACTCCACTGCTCCATTAGCCAAGACGGCTGATATAGTGGAAGGTAACTCTATACATATATCGAATACTAGGAAGAGATGACATGAACAGCATTGCTTCCCTTCATTCTCTTCATGGATAATATGAACTTCAATCTTGTACGTATTTCTTGAGGATTATCTCAGTATGTTAGATTTCTTCCATTGTAGGCTATACGAATCGAAATAAAAACATTTTGGCAAACCACCTGAAGAGAATACTATGAAGTAATACTTGTCAAGGTTAAACCCACTGACATCTTACTTTCCGCAATCAGCTCAATACAAGGTTGGCAGTTATGTAGCAGAGATTTGGGAATATGATATTCTCAATTTTTCCTGTTTCCTATATGGCTGAGATAGTGGAAGTTCTCTCAAGGCATATATTGAACACTAGGAAGATATGACATTAACAGCATTGTATCCCTTCACTCCCTTCAAGGATAACACGACCTTCAGTCTTGTACATGTTTCCTGAAGGTTATCTCAATATATCAGATTTCTTCAATTGTAGGCTATATGAAACCAAATAAAAATATTTCGGCAAACAACCTCAAGAAAATATTCAGAAGTAATACATGTCAAGGTTAAACCTCCTGACATCAAATCTAAAGCAATGAGCTCCATACAACGTCGAGAGTTACGTAGCAGATATTTGGGAATATCACATTTTCAATTGCTCCTTTGGCCCTTAAGGTAGATAGAGTGGAAGGTATCTCAAGACATATATTGAACAATAGGAAGATACGACATTAACAGCTTTGTTTCCCTTCACAATTTTCATGAGTAATATGAGCTACAATCTTGTGCATATGTCCTGAAGGTTATGTCATTCCACGGTATTTCTCCGATCGAAGGCTATAGTAATCCGAATAAACTGATTTTGGCAAATAACTTAAGGGGAAAACCCTGAAGTAATACAAGTACAGGGCAAACCTCCAGAAATCTTATCTGCAGCAAATATCTCAACAGAAGGTTTGCAGTTATCTCGGAGATATTGGAAAATATCACATTCTCAATTGCTCCCTTGGCCAGTATGGGAGAAATACTGGAAGGTGTTTCAAGATAGACATTGAACACTAGGAAGATATGACATTAGCAGCATTGCTTCTCTTTACTCTCTTCATGGATAATAGGATTTTTAATCTTCTACAAATTTCCTGAAGGGTATCTCAATATTGAAGGATTCTTCAAAAGTAGGCCATAGGAATGCAAATAAAACCATTTTGTCAAATAACCTAAAGCGAAAACTCTGCAGTAATACATGTAAAGGCTAAACCTCCTGATATCTTCTCTGCAGCGATGAGCTCAATACAAGGATTGCAGTTAGGTACGACATATTTGCGAATATCTCATACTCATTTGCTACTTTGACCTTTATGATAGATGTAGCGGAAGGTGTTTCAAGACATACATTGAAAACTAGGACGATATTATGTTAACATCCTTGTTTCCCTTCACTCTCTTCATGGATATTAGGACCTTCAATCTTGTACATATTTCCGGGCTGTTATCTCAGTATTGAGGATTTCTTCATTTGTAGACCGTAAGAGTCAACATGAACACCTTTTGGCAAATAACCTAAAGAGAAAGCTGTGAGGTAATACAGGTAAATGGTGAACCTCCACATAGCTTATCTGCAGCAATGACCTCCATACGAGGTCTGCAGTTATCTGTGAAATTTTTGCTAATATCTCATTCTCAATTGTTCCATTGGCCAATACCATAGCTTTCATAGAAGTAATCTCAGGAAAGATGTTGAACGCAAGGAAGATATTGTATTGACAGCACTGTTTAAATTCACTCACTTCGTGGCAGATATGAGCTTCATTCTTGTACATATCTCTTGGAGGGAATCTCCATATTTAGGAGTTCTTCATTTGAAGCCTATAGGAATCCAAAGACACACCTTTGGGCAAGTAACTTGAAGAGAAAACTATGAAGTAATTCATGTAAAGGGTAAATCTCCTCATAGCTGATCTGCACCAATGAGTGCAAAACAAGGTTTGCAGTAACCTGGGAGATATTTGCAAATATCACATACTCCACTGCTCCATTAGCCAAGACGGCTGATATAGTGGAAGGTAACTCTATACATATATCGAATACTAGGAAGAGATGACATGAACAGCATTGCTTCCCTTCATTCTCTTCATGGATAATATGAACTTCAATCTTGTACGTATTTCTTGAGGATTATCTCAATATGTCAGATTTCTTCCATTGTAGGCTATACGAATCGAAATAAAAACATTTTGGCAAACCACCTGAAGAGAATACTATGAAGTAATACTTGTCAAGATTAAACCCCCTGACATCTTACTTTCAGCAATCAGCTCAATACAAGGTTGGCAGTTATGTAGGAGAGATTTGGGAATATGATATTCTCAATTTTTCCTGTTTCCAATATGGCTGAGACAGTGGAAGTTCTCTCAAGGCATATATTGAACACTATGAAGATATGACATTAACAGCATTGTATCCCTTCACTCCCTTCAAGGATAACACGACCTTCAGTCTTGTACATGTTTCCTGAAGGTTATCTCAATATATCAGATTTCTTCAATTGTAGGCTATATGAATCCAAATAAAAATATTTCGGCAAACAACCTCAAGAAAATATTCAGAAGTAATACATGTCAAGGTTAAACCTCCTGACATCAAATCTAAAGCAATGAGCTCCATACAACGTCGAGAGTTACGTAGCAGATATTTGGGAATATCACATTTTCAATTGCTCCTTTGGCCCTTAAGGTAGATAAAGTGGAAGGTATCTCAAGACATATATTGAACAATAGGAAGATACGACATTAACAGCTTTGTTTCCCTTCACAATTTTCATGAGTAATATGAGCTACAATCTTGTGCATATGTCCTGAAGGTTATGTCATTCCACGGTATTTCTCCTATCGAAGGCTATAGTAATCCGAATAAACTGATTTTGGCAAATAACTTAAGGAGAAAACCCTGAAGTAATACAAGTACAGGGCAAACCTCCAGAAATCTTATCTGCAGCAAATATCTCAACATAAGGTTTGCAGTTATCCCGGAGATATTGGAAAATATCACATTCTCAATTGCTCCCTTGGCCAGTATGGGAGAAATACTTGAAGGTGTTTCAAGATAGACATTGAACACTAGGAAGATATGACATTAGCAGCATTGCTTCCCTTTACTCTCTTCATGGATAATAGGATTTTTAATCTTCTACAAATTTCCAGAAGGTTATCTCAATATTGAAGGATTCTTCAAAAGTAGGCCATAGGAATGCAAATAAAACCATTTTGTCAAATAACCTAAAGCGAAAACTCTGCAGTAATACATGTAAAGGCTAAACCTCCTGATATCTTCTCTGCAGCGATGAGCTCAATACAAGGATTGCAGTTAGGTACGACATATTTGCGAATATCTCATACTCATTTGCTACTTTGACCTTTATGATAGATGTAGCGGAAGGTGTTTCAAGACATACATTGAAAACTAGGACGATCTTATGTTAACATCCTTGTTTCCCTTCACTCTCTTCATGGATATTAGGACCTTCAATCTTGTACATATTTCCGGGCTGTTATCTCAGTATTGAGGATTTCTTCATTTGTAGACCGTAAGAGTCAACATGAACACCTTTTGGCAAATAACCTAAAGAGAAAACTGTGAGGTAATACAGGTAAATGGTGAACCTCCACATAGCTTATCTGCAGCAATGACCTCCATACGAGGTCTGCAGTTATCTGTGAAATTTTTGCTAATATCTCATTCTCAATTGTTCCATTGGCCAATACCATAGCTTTCATAGAAGTAATCTCAGGAAAGATGTTGAACGCAAGGAAGATATTGTATTGACAGCACTGTTTAAATTCACTCACTTCGTGGCAGATATGAGCTTCATTCTTGTACATATCTCTTGGAGGGAATCTCCATATTTAGGAGTTCTTCATTTGAAGCCTATAGGAATCCAAAGACACACCTTTGGGCAAGTAACTTGAAGAGAAAACTATGAAGTAATTCATGTAAAGGGTAAATCTCCTCATAGCTGATCTGCACCAATGAGTGCAAAACAAGGTTTGCAGTAACCTGGGAGATATTTGCAAATATCACATACTCCACTGCTCCATTAGCCAAGACGGCTGATATAGTGGAAGGTAACTCTATACATATATCGAATACTAGGAAGAGATGACATGAACAGCATTGCTTCCCTTCATTCTCTTCATGGATAATATGAACTTCAATCTTGTACGTATTTCTTGAGGATTATCTCAATATGTCAGATTTCTTCCATTGTAGGCTATACGAATCGAAATAAAAACATTTTGGCAAACCACCTGAAGAGAATACTATGAAGTAATACTTGTCAAGATTAAACCCCCTGACATCTTACTTTCAGCAATCAGCTCAATACAAGGTTGGCAGTTATGTAGGAGAGATTTGGGAATATGATATTCTCAATTTTTCCTGTTTCCAATATGGCTGAGACAGTGGAAGTTCTCTCAAGGCATATATTGAACACTAGGAAGATATGACATTAACAGCATTGTATCCCTTCACTCCCTTCAAGGATAACACGACCTTCAGTCTTGTACATGTTTCCTGAAGGTTATCTCAATATATCAGATTTCTTCAATTGTAGGCTATATGAATCCAAATAAAAATATTTCGGCAAACAACCTCAAGAAAATATTCAGAAGTAATACATGTCAAGGTTAAACCTCCTGACATCAAATCTAAAGCAATGAGCTCCATACAACGTCGAGAGTTACGTAGCAGATATTTGGGAATATCACATTTTCAATTGCTCCTTTGGCCCTTAAGGTAGATAAAGTGGAAGGTATCTCAAGACATATATTGAACAATAGGAAGATACGACATTAACAGCTTTGTTTCCCTTCACAATTTTCATGAGTAATATGAGCTACAATCTTGTGCATATGTCCTGAAGGTTATGTCATTCCACGGTATTTCTCCTATCGAAGGCTATAGTAATCCGAATAAACTGATTTTGGCAAATAACTTAAGGAGAAAACCCTGAAGTAATACAAGTACAGGGCAAACCTCCAGAAATCTTATCTGCAGCAAATATCTCAACATAAGGTTTGCAGTTATCCCGGAGATATTGGAAAATATCACATTCTCAATTGCTCCCTTGGCCAGTATGGGAGAAATACTGGAAGGTGTTTCAAGATAGACATTGAACACTAGGAAGATATGACATTAGCAGCATTGCTTCCCTTTACTCTCTTCATGGATAATAGGATTTTTAATCTTCTACAAATTTCCAGAAGGTTATCTCAATATTGAAGGATTCTTCAAAAGTAGGCCATAGGAATGCAAATAAAACCATTTTGTCAAATAACCTAAAGCGAAAACTCTGCAGTAATACATGTAAAGGCTAAACCTCCTGATATCTTCTCTGCAGCGATGAGCTCAATACAAGGATTGAAGTTAGGTACGACATATTTGCGAATATCTCATACTCATTTGCTACTTTGACCTTTATGATAGATGTAGCGGAAGGTGTTTCAAGACATACATTGAAAACTAGGACGATATTATGTTAACATCCTTGTTTCCCTTCACTCTCTTCATGGATATTAGGACCTTCAATCTGGGACATATTTCCTGGCTGTTATCTCAGTATTGAGGATTTCTTCATTTGTAGACCGTAAGAGTCAACATGAACACCTTTTGGCAAATAACCTAAAGAGAAAGCTGTGAGGTAATACAGGTAAATGGTGAACCTCCACATAGCTTATCTGCAGCAATGACCTCCATACGAGGTCTGCAGTTATCTGTGAAATTTTTGCTAATATCTCATTCTCAATTGTTCCATTGGCCAATACCATAGCTTTCATAGAAGTAATCTCAGGAAAGATGTTGAACGCAAGGAAGATATTGTATTGACAGCACTGTTTAAATTCACTCACTTCGTGGCAGATATGAGCTTCATTCTTGTACATATCTCTTGGAGGGACTCTCCATATTTAGGAGTTCTTCATTTGAAGCCTATAGGAATCCAAAGACACACCTTTGGGCAAGTAACTTGAAGAGAAAACTATGAAGTAATTCATGTAAAGGGTAAATCTCCTCATAGCTTATCTGCAGCAATGAGTGCAAAACAAGGTTTGCAGTAACCTGGGAGATATTTGCAAATATCACATACTCCACTGCTCCATTAGCCAAGACGGCTGATATAGTGGAAGGTAACTCTATACATATATCGAATACTAGGAAGAGATGACATGAACAGCATTGCTTCCCTTCATTCTCTTCATGGATAATATGAACTTCAATCTTGTACGTATTTCTTGAGGATTATCTCAGTATGTTAGATTTCTTCCATTCTAGGCTATACGAATCGAAATAAAAACATTTTGGCAAACCACCTGAAGAGAATACTATGAAGTAATACTTGTCAAGGTTAAACCCACTGACATCTTACTTTCCGCAATCAGCTCAATACAAGGTTGGCAGTTATGTAGCAGAGATTTGGGAATATGATATTCTCAATTTTTCCTGTTTCCTATATGGCTGAGATAGTGGAAGTTCTCTCAAGGCATATATTGAACACTAGGAAGATATGACATTAACAGCATTGTATCCCTTCACTCCCTTCAAGGATAACACGACCTTCAGTCTTGTACATGTTTCCTGAAGGTTATCTCAATATATCAGATTTCTTCAATTGTAGGCTATATGAAACCAAATAAAAATATTTCGGCAAACAACCTCAAGAAAATATTCAGAAGTAATACATGTCAAGGTTAAACCTCCTGACATCAAATCTAAAGCAATGAGTTCCATACAACGTCGAGAGTTACGTAGCAGATATTTGGGAATATCACATTTTCAATTGCTCCTTTGGCCCTTAAGGTAGATAGAGTGGAAGGTATCTCAAGACATATATTGAACAATAGGAAGATACGACATTAACAGCTTTGTTTCCCTTCACAATTTTCATGAGTAATATGAGCTACAATCTTGTGCATATGTCCTGAAGGTTATGTCATTCCACGGTATTTCTCCTATCGAAGGCTATAGTAATCCGAATAAACTGATTTTGGCAAATAACTTAAGGGGAAAACCCTGAAGTAATACAAGTACAGGGCAAACCTCCAGAAATCTTATCTGCAGCAAATATCTCAACAGAAGGTTTGCAGTTATCTCGGAGATATTGGAAAATATCACATTCTCAATTGCTCCCTTGGCCAGTATGGGAGAAATACTGGAAGGTGTTTCAAGATAGACATTGAACACTAGGAAGATATGACATTAGCAGCATTGCTTCTCTTTACTCTCTTCATGGATAATAGGATTTTTAATCTTCTACAAATTTCCTGAAGGGTATCTCAATATTGAAGGATTCTTCAAAAGTAGGCCATAGGAATGCAAATAAAACCATTTTGTCAAATAACCTAAAGCGAAAACTCTGCAGTAATACATGTAAAGGCTAAACCTCCTGATATCTTCTCTGCAGCGATGAGCTCAATACAAGGATTGCAGTTAGGTACGACATATTTGCGAATATCTCATACTCATTTGCTACTTTGACCTTTATGATAGATGTAGCGGAAGGTGTTTCAAGACATACATTGAAAACTAGGACGATATTATGTTAACATCCTTGTTTCCCTTCACTCTCTTCATGGATATTAGGACCTTCAATCTTGTACATATTTCCGGGCTGTTATCTCAGTATTGAGGATTTCTTCATTTGTAGACCGTAAGAGTCAACATGAACACCTTTTGGCAAATAACCTAAAGAGAAAGCTGTGAGGTAATACAGGTAAATGGTGAACCTCCACATAGCTTATCTGCAGCAATGACCTCCATACGAGGTTTGCAGTTATCTGTGAAATTTTTGCTAATATCTCATTCTCAATTGTTCCATTGGCCAATACCATAGCTTTCATAGAAGTAATCTCAGGAAAGATGTTGAACGCAAGGAAGATATTGTATTGACAGCATTGTTTAAATTCACTCACTTCGTGGCAGATATGAGCTTCATTCTTGTACATATCTCTTGGAGGGACTCTCCATATTTAGGAGTTCTTCCTTTGGAGCCTATAGGAATCCAAATACACACCTTTTCGCAAGTAACTTGAAGAGAAAACTATGAGGTAATTCATGTAAAGGGTAAATCTCCTCATAGCTTATCTGCAGCAATGAGTGCAAAACAAGGTTTGCAGTAACCTGGGAGATATTTGCAAATATCACATACTCCACTGCTCCATTAGCCAATACGGCAGAAATAGTGGAAGGTAACTCTATACATATATCGAATACTAGGAAGATATGACATGAACAGCATTGCTTCCCTTCATTCTCTTCATGGATAATATGAACTTCAATCTTGTACGTATTTCTTGAAGATTATCTCAATATGTCAGATTTCTTCCATTGTAGGCTATACGAATCGAAATAAAAACATTTTGGCAAACAACCTGAAGAGAATACTATGAAGTAATACTTGTCAAGGTTAAACCCCCTGACATCTTACCTTCAGCAATCAGCTCAATACAAGGTTGGCAGTTATGTAGGAGAGATTTGGGAATATGATATTCTCAATTTTTCCTGTTTCCAATAGGGCTGAGATAGTGGAAGTTCTCTCAAGGCATATATTGAACACTAGGAAGATATGACATTAACAGCATTGTATCCATTCACTCACCTCAAGGATAACACCACCTTCAGTCTTGTACATGTTTCCTGAAGGTTATCTCAATATATCAGATTTCTTCAATTGTAGGCTATACGAATCCAAATAAAAATATTTCGGCAAACACCCTCAAGAAAATATTCAGAAGTAATACATGTCAAGGTTAAACCTCCTGACATCAAATCTAAAGCAGTGAGCTCCATACAACGTCGAGAGTTACGTAGTAGATATTTGGGAATGTCACATTTTCAATTGCTCCTTTGGCCATTAAGGTAGATAGAGTGGAAGGTATCTCAAGACATATATTGAACAATAGGAAGATACGACATTAACAGCTTTGTTTCCCTTCACAATTTTCATGGGTAATGTGAGCTACAGTCTTGTGCATATGTCCTGAAGGTTATGTCAATACACGGTATTTCTCCTATCGAAGGCTATAGTAATCCGAATAAACTGATTTTGGCAAATAACTTAAGGAGAAAACTCTGAAGTAATACAAGTACAGGGCAAACCTCCAGATATCTTCTCGGCAGCAAATATCTCAACATAAGGTTTGCAGTTCTCTCGGAGATATTGGAAAACATCCCATTCTCAATTGCTCCCTTGACCAGTATGGGAGAAATACTGGAAGGTGTTTCAAGATAGACATTGACCACTAGGAAGATATGACATTAGCAGCATTGCTTCCCTTTACTCTCTTCATGGATAATAGGATTTTTAATCTTCTACAAATTTCCAGAAGGTTATCTCAATATTTAAGGTTTCTTCAAAAGTAGGCCATAGGAATGCAAATAAAACCATTTTGTCAAATAACCTAAAGCGAAAACTCTGCAGTAATACATGTAAAGGCTAAACCTCCTGATATCTTCTCTGCAGCGATGACCTCAATACAAGGATTGCAGTTAGGTAGGACATATTTGCGAATATCTCATACTCATTTGCTACTTTGGCCTTTATGATAGATGTAGCGGAAGGTGTTTCAAGACATACATTGAAAACTAGGACGATATTATGTTAACATCCTTGTTTCCCTTCACTCTCTTCATGGATATTAGGACCTTCAATCTTGGACATATTTCCTGGCTGTTATCTCAGTATTGAGGATTTCTTCATTTGTAGACCGTAAGAGTCAACATGAACACCTTTTGGCAAATAACCTAAAGAGAAAGCTGTGAGGTAATACAGGTAAATGGTGAACCTCCACATAGCTTATCTGCAGCAACGACCTCCATACGAGGTTTGCAGTTATCTGTGAAATTTTTGCTAATATCTCATTCTCAATTGTTCCATTGGCCAATACCATAGCTTTCATAGAAGTAATGTCAGGAAATATGTTGAACGCAAGGAAGATATTGTATTGACAGCATTGTTTAAATTCACTCACTTCGTGGCAGATATGAGCTTCATTCTTGTACATATCTCTTGGAGGGACTCTCCATATTTAGGAGTTCTTCATTTGGAGCCTATAGGAATCCAAATACACACCTTTTGGCAAGTAACTTGAAGAGAAAACTATGAGGTAATTCATGTAAAGGGTAAATCTCCTCATAGCTTATCTGCAGCAATGAGTGCAAAACAAGGTTTGCAGTAACCTGGGAGATATTTGCAAATATCACATACTCCACTGCTCCATTAGCCAATACGGCAGAAATAGTGGAAGGTAACTCTATACATATATCGAATACTAGGAAAATATGACATGAACAGCATTGCTTCCCTTCATTCTCTTCATGGATAATATGAACTTCAATCTTGTACGTATTTCTTGAAGATTATCTCAATATGTCAGATTTCTTCCATTGTAGGCTATACGAATCGAAATAAAAACATTTTGGCAAACAACCTGAAGAGAATACTATGAAGTAATACTTGTCAAGGTTAAACCCCCTGACATCTTACCTTCAGCAATCAGCTCAATACAAGGTTGGCAGTTATGTAGGAGAGATTTGGGAATATGATATTCTCAATTTTTCCTGTTTCCAATAGGGCTGAGATAGTGGAAGTTCTCTCAAGGCATATATTGAACACTAGGAAGATATGACATTAACAGCATTGTATCCATTCACTCACCTCAAGGATAACACCACCTTCAGTCTTGTACATGTTTCCTGAAGGTTATCTCAATATATCAGATTTCTTCAATTGTAGGCTATACGAATCCAAATAAAAATATTTCGGCAAACACCCTCAAGAAAATATTCAGAAGTAATACATGTCAAGGTTAAACCTCCTGACATCAAATCTAAAGCAGTGAGCTCCATACAACGTCGAGAGTTACGTAGTAGATATTTGGGAATGTCACATTTTCAATTGCTCCTTTGGCCATTAAGGTAGATAGAGTGGAAGGTATCTCAAGACATATATTGAACAATAGGAAGATACGACATTAACAGCTTTGTTTCCCTTCACAATTTTCATGGGTAATGTGAGCTACAATCTTGTGCATATGTCCTGAAGGTTATGTCAATACACGGTATTTCTCCTATCGAAGGCTATAGTAATCCGAATAAACTGATTTTGGCAAATAACTTAAGGAGAAAACTCTGAAGTAATACAAGTACAGGGCAAACCTCCAGATATCTTCTCTGCAGCAAATATCTCAACATAAGGTTTGCAGTTCTCTCGGAGATATTGGAAAATATCCCATTCTAAATTGCTCCCTTGGCCAGTATGGGAGAAATACTGGAAGGTGTTTCAAGATAGACATTGAACACTAGGAAGATATGACATTAGCAGCATTGCTTCCCTTTACTCTCTTCATGGATAATAGGATTTGTAATCTTCTACAAATTTCCAGAAGGTTATCTCAATATTTAAGGTTTCTTCAAAAGTAGGCCATAGGAATGCAAATAAAACCATTTTGTCAAATAACCTAAAGCGAAAACTCTGCAGTAATACATGTAAAGGCTAAACCTCCTGATATCTTCTCTGCAGCGATGAGCTCAATACAAGGATTGCAGTTAGGTAGGACATATTTGCGAATATCTCATACTCATTTGCTACTTTGCCCTTTATGATAGATGTAGCGGAAGGTGTTTCAAGACATACATTGAAAACTAGGACGACATTATCTTAACATCCTTGTTCCCCTTCACTCTCTTCATGGATATTAGGACCTTCAATCTTGTACATATTTCCTGGCTGTTATCTCAGTATGGAGGATTTCTTCATTTGTAGACCGTAAGAGTCAACATGAACACCTTTTGGCAAATAACCTAAAGAGAAAGCTGTGAGGTAATACAGGTAAATGGTGAACCTCCACATAGCTTATCTGCAGCAATGACCTCCATACGAGGTCTGCAGTTATCTGTGAAATTTTTTGCTAATATCTCATTCTCAATTGTTCCATTGGCCAATACCATAGCTTTCATAGAAGTAATCTCAGGAAAGATGTTGAACGCAAGGAAGATATTGTATTGACAGCATTGTTTAAATTCACTCACTTCGTGGCAGATATGAGCTTCATTCTTGTACATATCTCTTGGAGGGACTCTCCATATTTAGGAGTTCTTCCTTTGGAGCCTATAGGAATCCAAATACACACCTTTTCGCAAGTAACTTGAAGAGAAAACTATGAGGTAATTCATGTAAAGGGTAAATCTCCTCATAGCTTATCTGCAGCAATGAGTGCAAAACAAGGTTTGCAGTAACCTGGGAGATATTTGCAAATATCACATACGCCACTGCTCCATTAGCCAATACGGCAGAAATAGTGGAAGGTAACTCTATACATATATCGAATACTAGGAAGATATGACATGAACAGCATTGCTTCCCTTCATTCTCTTCATGGATAATATGAACTTCAATCTTGTACGTATTTCTTGAAGATTATCTCAATATGTCAGATTTCTTCCATTGTAGGCTATACGAATCGAAATAAAAACATTTTGGCAAACAACCTGAAGAGAATACTATGAAGTAATACTTGTCAAGGTTAAACCCCCTGACATCCTACCTTCAGCAATCAGCTCAATACAAGGTTGGCAGTTATGTAGCAGAGATTTGGGAATATGATATTCTCAATTTTTCCTGTTTCCAATATGGCTGAGACAGTGGAAGTTCTCTCAAGGCATATATTGAACACTAGGAAGATATGACATTAACAGCATTGTATCCATTCACTCACCTCAAGGATAACATCACCTTCAGTCTTGTACATGTTTCCTGAAGGTTATCTCAATATATCAGATTTCTTCAATTGTAGGCTATACGAATCCAAATAAAAATATTTCGGCAAACACCCTCAAGAAAATATTCAGAAGTAATACATGTCAAGGTTAAACCTCCTGACATCAAATCTAAAGCAATGAGCTCCATACAACGTCGAGAGTTACGTAGTAGATATTTGGGAATGTCACATTTTCAATTGCTCCTTTGGCCATTAAGGTAGATAGAGTGGAAGGTATCTCAAGACATATATTGAACAATAGGAAGATACGACATTAACAGCTTTGTTTCCCTTCACAATTTTCATGGGTAATGTGAGCTACAGTCTTGTGCATATGTCCTGAAGGTTATGTCAATACACGGTATTTCTCCTATCGAAGGCTATAGTAATCCGAATAAACTGATTTTGGCAAATAACTTAAGGAGAAAACTCTGAAGTAATACAAGTACAGGGCAAACCTCCAGATATCTTCTCGGCAGCAAATATCTCAACATAAGGTTTGCAGTTCTCTCGGAGATATTGGAAAACATCCCATTCTCAATTGCTCCCTTGACCAGTATGGGAGAAATACTGGAAGGTGTTTCAAGATAGACATTGACCACTAGGAAGATATGACATTAGCAGCATTGCTTCCCTTTACTCTCTTCATGGATAATAGGATTTTTAATCTTCTACAAATTTCCAGAAGGTTATCTCAATATTTAAGGTTTCTTCAAAAGTAGGCCATAGGAATGCAAATAAAACCATTTTGTCAAATAACCTAAAGCGAAAACTCTGCAGTAATACATGTAAAGGCTAAACCTCCTGATATCTTCTCTGCAGCGATGACCTCAATACAAGGATTGCAGTTAGGTAGGACATATTTGCGAATATCTCATACTCATTTGCTACTTTGGCCTTTATGATAGATGTAGCGGAAGGTGTTTCAAGACATACATTGAAAACTAGGACGATATTATGTTAACATCCTTGTTTCCCTTCACTCTCTTCATGGATATTAGGACCTTCAATCTTGGACATATTTCCTGGCTGTTATCTCAGTATTGAGGATTTCTTCATTTGTAGACCGTAAGAGTCAACATGAACACCTTTTGGCAAATAACCTAAAGAGAAAGCTGTGAGGTAATACAGGTAAATGGTGAACCTCCACATAGCTTATCTGCAGCAATGACCTCCATACGAGGTCTGCAGTTATCTGTGAAATTTTTGCTAATATCTCATTCTCAATTGTTCCATTGGCCAATACCATAGCTTTCATAGAAGTAATCTCAGGAAAGATGTTGAACGCAAGGAAGATATTGTATTGACAGCACTGTTTAAATTCACTCACTTCGTGGCAGATATGAGCTTCATTCTTGTACATATCTCTTGGAGGGACTCTCCATATTTAGGAGTTCTTCATTTGAAGCCTATAGGAATCCAAAGACACACCTTTGGGCAAGTAACTTGAAGAGAAAACTATGAAGTAATTCATGTAAAGGGTAAATCTCCTCATAGCTTATCTGCAGCAATGAGTGCAAAACAAGGTTTGCAGTAACCTGGGAGATATTTGCAAATATCACATACTCCACTGCTCCATTAGCCAAGACGGCTGATATAGTGGAAGGTAACTCTATACATATATCGAATACTAGGAAGAGATGACATGAACAGCATTGCTTCCCTTCATTCTCTTCATGGATAATATGAACTTCAATCTTGTACGTATTTCTTGAGGATTATCTCAGTATGTTAGATTTCTTCCATTGTAGGCTATACGAATCGAAATAAAAACATTTTGGCAAACCACCTGAAGAGAATACTATGAAGTAATACTTGTCAAGGTTAAACCCACTGACATCTTACTTTCCGCAATCAGCTCAATACAAGGTTGGCAGTTATGTAGCAGAGATTTGGGAATATGATATTCTCAATTTTTCCTGTTTCCTATATGGCTGAGATAGTGGAAGTTCTCTCAAGGCATATATTGAACACTAGGAAGATATGACATTAACAGCATTGTATCCCTTCACTCCCTTCAAGGATAACACGAACTTCAGTCTTGTACATGTTTCCTGAAGGTTATCTCAATATATCAGATTTCTTCAATTGTAGGCTATATGAAACCAAATAAAAATATTTCGGCAAACAACCTCAAGAAAATATTCAGAAGTAATACATGTCAAGGTTAAACCTCCTGACATCAAATCTAAAGCAATGAGCTCCATACAACGTCGAGAGTTACGTAGCAGATATTTGGGAATATCACATTTTCAATTGCTCCTTTGGCCCTTAAGGTAGATAGAGTGGAAGGTATCTCAAGACATATATTGAACAATAGGAAGATACGACATTAACAGCTTTGTTTCCCTTCACAATTTTCATGAGTAATATGAGCTACAATCTTGTGCATATGTCCTGAAGGTTATGTCATTCCACGGTATTTCTCCTATCGAAGGCTATAGTAATCCGAATAAACTGATTTTGGCAAATAACTTAAGGGGAAAACCCTGAAGTAATACAAGTACAGGGCAAACCTCCAGAAATCTTATCTGCAGCAAATATCTCAACAGAAGGTTTGCAGTTATCTCGGAGATATTGGAAAATATCACATTCTCAATTGCTCCCTTGGCCAGTATGGGAGAAATACTGGAAGGTGTTTCAAGATAGACATTGAACACTAGGAAGATATGACATTAGCAGCATTGCTTCTCTTTACTCTCTTCATGGATAATAGGATTTTTAATCTTCTACAAATTTCCTGAAGGGTATCTCAATATTGAAGGATTCTTCAAAAGTAGGCCATAGGAATGCAAATAAAACCATTTTGTCAAATAACCTAAAGCGAAAACTCTGCAGTAATACATGTAAAGGCTAAACCTCCTGATATCTTCTCTGCAGCGATGAGCTCAATACAAGGATTGCAGTTAGGTACGACATATTTGCGAATATCTCATACTCATTTGCTACTTTGACCTTTATGATAGATGTAGCGGAAGGTGTTTCAAGACATACATTGAAAACTAGGACGACATTATCTTAACATCCTTGTTCCCCTTCACTCTCTTCATGGATATTAGGACCTTCAATCTTGTACATATTTCCGGGCTGTTATCTCAGTATTGAGGATTTCTTCATTTGTAGACCGTAAGAGTCAACATGAACACCTTTTGGCAAATAACCTAAAGAGAAAGCTGTGAGGTAATACAGGTAAATGGTGAACCTCCACATAGCTTATCTGCAGCAATGACCTCCATACGAGGTCTGCAGTTATCTGTGAAATTTTTGCTAATATCTCATTCTCAATTGTTCCATTGGCCAATACCATAGCTTTCATAGAAGTAATCTCAGGAAAGATGTTGAACGCAAGGAAGATATTGTATTGACAGCACTGTTTAAATTCACTCACTTCGTGGCAGATATGAGCTTCATTCTTGTACATATCTCTTGGAGGGAATCTCCATATTTAGGAGTTCTTCATTTGAAGCCTATAGGAATCCAAAGACACACCTTTGGGCAAGTAACTTGAAGAGAAAACTATGAAGTAATTCATGTAAAGGGTAAATCTCCTCATAGCTTATCTGCAGCAATGAGTGCAAAACAAGGTTTGCAGTAACCTGGGAGATATTTGCAAATATCACATACTCCACTGCTCCATTAGCCAAGACGGCTGATATAGTGGAAGGTAACTCTATACATATATCGAATACTAGGAAGAGATGACATGAACAGCATTGCTTCCCTTCATTCTCTTCATGGATAATATGAACTTCAATCTTGTACGTATTTCTTGAGGATTATCTCAATATGTCAGATTTCTTCCATTGTAGGCTATACGAATCGAAATAAAAACATTTTGGCAAACCACCTGAAGAGAATACTATGAAGTAATACTTGTCAAGGTTAAACCCCCTGACATCTTACTTTCAGCAATCAGCTCAATACAAGGTTGGCAGTTATGTAGGAGAGATTTGGGAATATGATATTCTCAATTTTTCCTGTTTCCAATATGGCTGAGACAGTGGAAGTTCTCTCAAGGCATATATTGAACACTAGGAAGATATGACATTAACAGCATTGTATCCCTTCACTCCCTTCAAGGATAACACGACCTTCAGTCTTGTACATGTTTCCTGAAGGTTATCTCAATATATCAGATTTCTTCAATTGTAGGCTATATGAATCCAAATAAAAATATTTCGGCAAACAACCTCAAGAAAATATTCAGAAGTAATACATGTCAAGGTTAAACCTCCTGACATCAAATCTAAAGCAATGAGCTCCATACAACGTCGAGAGTTACGTAGCAGATATTTGGGAATATCACATTTTCAATTGCTCCTTTGGCCCTTAAGGTAGATAAAGTGGAAGGTATCTCAAGACATATATTGAACAATAGGAAGATACGACATTAACAGCTTTGTTTCCCTTCACAATTTTCATGAGTAATATGAGCTACAATCTTGTGCATATGTCCTGAAGGTTATGTCATTCCACGGTATTTCTCCTATCGAAGGCTATAGTAATCCGAATAAACTGATTTTGGCAAATAACTTAAGGAGAAAACCCTGAAGTAATACAAGTACAGGGCAAACCTCCAGAAATCTTATCTGCAGCAAATATCTCAACATAAGGTTTGCAGTTATCCCGGAGATATTGGAAAATATCACATTCTCAATTGCTCCCTTGGCCAGTATGGGAGAAATACTTGAAGGTGTTTCAAGATAGACATTGAACACTAGGAAGATATGACATTAGCAGCATTGCTTCCCTTTACTCTCTTCATGGATAATAGGATTTTTAATCTTCTACAAATTTCCAGAAGGTTATCTCAATATTTAAGGTTTCTTCAAAAGTAGGCCATAGGAATGCAAATAAAACCATTTTGTCAAATAACCTAAAGCGAAAACTCTGCAGTAATACATGTAAAGGCTAAACCTCCTGATATCTTCTCTGCAGCGATGAGCTCAATACAAGGATTGCAGTTAGGTAGGACATATTTGCGAATATCTCATACTCATTTGCTACTTTGCCCTTTATGATAGATGTAGCGGAAGGTGTTTCAAGACATACATTTAAAACTAGGACGACATTATCTTAACATCCTTGTTCCCCTTCACTCTCTTCATGGATATTAGGACCTTCAATCTTGTACATATTTCCTGGCTGTTATCTCAGTATGGAGGATTTCTTCATTTGTAGACCGTAAGAGTCAACATGAACACCTTTTGGCAAATAACCTAAAGAGAAAGCTGTGAGGTAATACAGGTAAATGGTGAACCTCCACATAGCTTATCTGCAGCAATGACCTCCATACGAGGTTTGCAGTTATCTGTGAAATTTTTGCTAATATCTCATTCTCAATTGTTCCATTGGCCAATACCATAGCTTTCATAGAAGTAATCTCAGGAAAGATGTTGAACGCAAGGAAGATATTGTATTGACAGCATTGTTTAAATTCACTCACTTCGTGGCAGATATGAGCTTCATTCTTGTACATATCTCTTGGAGGGACTCTCCATATTTAGGAGTTCTTCCTTTGGAGCCTATAGGAATCCAAATACACACCTTTTCGCAAGTAACTTGAAGAGAAAACTATGAGGTAATTCATGTAAAGGGTAAATCTCCTCATAGCTTATCTGCAGCAATGAGTGCAAAACAAGGTTTGCAGTAACCTGGGAGATATTTGCAAATATCACATACTCCACTGCTCCATTAGCCAATACGGCAGAAATAGTGGAAGGTAACTCTATACAAATATCGAATACTAGGAAGATATGACATGAACAGCATTGCTTCCCTTCATTCTCTTCATGGATAATATGAACTTCAATCTTGTACGTATTTCTTGAAGATTATCTCAATATGTCAGATTTCTTCCATTGTAGGCTATACGAATCGAAATAAAAACATTTTGGCAAACAACCTGAAGAGAATACTATGAAGTAATACTTGTCAAGGTTAAACCCCCTGACATCTTACCTTCAGCAATCAGCTCAATACAAGGTTGGCAGTTATGTAGGAGAGATTTGGGAATATGATATTCTCAATTTTTCCTGTTTCCAATAGGGCTGAGATAGTGGAAGTTCTCTCAAGGCATATATTGAACACTAGGAAGATATGACATTAACAGCATTGTATCCATTCACTCACCTCAAGGATAACACCACCTTCAGTCTTGTACATGTTTCCTGAAGGTTATCTCAATATATCAGATTTCTTCAATTGTAGGCTATACGAATCCAAATAAAAATATTTCGGCAAACACCCTCAAGAAAATATTCAGAAGTAATACATGTCAAGGTTAAACCTCCTGACATCAAATCTAAAGCAGTGAGCTCCATACAACGTCGAGAGTTACGTAGTAGATATTTGGGAATGTCACATTTTCAATTGCTCCTTTGGCCATTAAGGTAGATAGAGTGGAAGGTATCTCAAGACATATATTGAACAATAGGAAGATACGACATTAACAGCTTTGTTTCCCTTCACAATTTTCATGGGTAATGTGAGCTACAATCTTGTGCATATGTCCTGAAGGTTATGTCAATACACGGTATTTCTCCTATCGAAGGCTATAGTAATCCGAATAAACTGATTTTGGCAAATAACTTAAGGAGAAAACTCTGAAGTAATACAAGTACAGGGCAAACCTCCAGATATCTTCTCTGCAGCAAATATCTCAACATAAGGTTTGCAGTTCTCTCGGAGATATTGGAAAATATCCCATTCTAAATTGCTCCCTTCGCCAGTATGGGAGAAATACTGGAAGGTGTTTCAAGATAGACATTGAACACTAGGAAGATATGACATTAGCAGCATTGCTTCCCTTTACTCTCTTCATGGATAATAGGATTTGTAATCTTCTACAAATTTCCAGAAGGTTATCTCAATATTTAAGGTTTCTTCAAAAGTAGGCCATAGGAATGCAAATAAAACCATTTTGTCAAATAACCTAAAGCGAAAACTCTGCAGTAATACATGTAAAGGCTAAACCTCCTGATATCTTCTCTGCAGCGATGAGCTCAATACAAGGATTGCAGTTAGGTAGGACATATTTGCGAATATCTCATACTCATTTGCTACTTTGCCCTTTATGATAGATGTAGCGGAAGGTGTTTCAAGACATACATTGAAAACTAGGACGACATTATCTTAACATCCTTGTTCCCCTTCACTCTCTTCATGGATATTAGGACCTTCAATCTTGTACATATTTCCTGGCTGTTATCTCAGTATGGAGGATTTCTTCATTTGTAGACCGTAAGAGTCAACATGAACACCTTTTGGCAAATAACCTAAAGAGAAAGCTGTGAGGTAATACAGGTAAATGGTGAACCTCCACATAGCTTATCTGCAGCAATGACCTCCATACGAAGTCTGCAGTTATCTGTGAAATTTTTTGCTAATATCTCATTCTCAATTGTTCCATTGGCCAATACCATAGCTTTCATAGAAGTAATCTCAGGAAAGATGTTGAACGCAAGGAAGATATTGTATTGACAGCATTGTTTAAATTCACTCACTTAGTGGCAGATATGAGCTTCATTCTTGTACATATCTCTTGGAGGGACTCTCCATATTTAGGAGTTCTTCCTTTGGAGCCTATAGGAATCCAAATACACACCTTTTCGCAAGTAACTTGAAGAGAAAACTATGAGGTAATTCATGTAAAGGGTAAATCTCCTCATAGCTTATCTGCAGCAATGAGTGCAAAACAAAGTTTGCAGTAACCTGGGAGATATTTGCAAATATCACATACGCCACTGCTCCATTAGCCAATACGGCAGAAATAGTGGAAGGTAACTCTATACATATATCGAATACTAGGAAGATATGACATGAACAGCATTGCTTCCCTTCATTCTCTTCATGGATAATATGAACTTCAATCTTGTACGTATTTCTTGAAGATTATCTCAATATGTCAGATTTCTTCCATTGTAGGCTATACGAATCGAAATAAAAACATTTTGGCAAACAACCTGAAGAGAATACTATGAAGTAATACTTGTCAAGGTTAAACCCCCTGACATCCTACCTTCAGCAATCAGCTCAATACAAGGTTGGCAGTTATGTAGCAGAGATTTGGGAATATGATATTCTCAATTTTTCCTGTTTCCAATATGGCTGAGACAGTGGAAGTTCTCTCAAGGCATATATTGAACACTAGGAAGATATGACATTAACAGCATTGTATCCATTCACTCACCTCAAGGATAACATCACCTTCAGTCTTGTACATGTTTCCTGAAGGTTATCTCAATATATCAGATTTCTTCAATTGTGGGCTATACGAATCCAAATAAAAATATTTCGGCAAACACCCTCAAGAAAATATTCAGAAGTAATACATGTCAAGGTTAAACCTCCTGACATCAAATCTAAAGCAATGAGCTCCATACAACGTCGAGAGTTACGTAGTAGATATTTGGGAATGTCACATTTTCAATTGCTCCTTTGGCCATTAAGGTAGATAGAGTGGAAGGTATCTCAAGACATATATTGAACAATAGGAAGATACGACATTAGCAGCTTTGTTTCCCTTCACAATTTTCATGGGTAATGTGAGCTACAGTCTTGTGCATATGTCCTGAAGGTTATGTCAATACACGGTATTTCTCCTATCGAAGGCTATAGTAATCCGAATAAACTGATTTTGGCAAATAACTTAAGGAGAAAACTCTGAAGTAATACAAGTACAGGGCAAACCTCCAGATATCTTCTCGGCAGCAAATATCTCAACATAAGGTTTGCAGTTCTCTCGGAGATATTGGAAAACATCCCATTCTCAATTGCTCCCTTGACCAGTATGGGAGAAATACTGGAAGGTGTTTCAAGATAAACATTGACCACTAGGAAGATATGACATTAGCAGCATTGCTTCCCTTTACTCTCTTCATGGATAATAGGATTTTTAATCTTCTACAAATTTCCAGAAGGTTATCTCAATATTTAAGGTTTCTTCAAAAGTAGGCCATAGGAATGCAAATAAAACCATTTTGTCAAATAACCTAAAGCGAAAACTCTGCAGTAATACATGTAAAGGCTAAACCTCCTGATATCTTCTCTGCAGCGATGACCTCAATACAAGGATTGCAGTTAGGTAGGACATATTTGCGAATATCTCATACTCATTTGCTACTTTGGCCTTTATGATAGATGTAGCGGAAGGTGTTTCAAGACATACATTGAAAACTAGGACGATATTATGTTAACATCCTTGTTTCCCTTCACTCTCTTCATGGATATTAGGACCTTCAATCTTGGACATATTTCCTGGCTGTTATCTCAGTATTGAGGATTTCTTCATTTGTAGACCGTAAGAGTCAACATGAACACCTTTTGGCAAATAACCTAAAGAGAAAGCTGTGAGGTAATACAGGTAAATGGTGAACCTCCACATAGCTTATCTGCAGCAACGACCTCCATACGAGGTTTGCAGTTATCTGTGATATTTTTGCTAATATCTCATTCTCAATTGTTCCATTGGCCAATACCATAGCTTTCATAGAAGTAATCTCAGGAAATATGTTGAACGCAAGGAAGATATTGTATTGACAGCATTGTTTAAATTCACTCACTTCGTGGCAGATATGAGCTTCATTCTTGTACATATCTCTTGGAGGGACTCTCCATATTTAGGAGTTCTTCATTTGGAGCCTATAGGAATCCAAATACACACCTTTTGGCAAGTAACTTGAAGAGAAAACTATGAGGTAATTCATGTAAAGGGTAAATCTCCTCATAGCTTATCTGCAGCAATGAGTGCAAAACAAGGTTTGCAGTAACCTGGGAGATATTTGCCAATATCACATACTCCACTGCTCCATTGGCCAATACGGCAGATATAGTGGAAGGTAACTCTATACATATATCGAATACTAGGAAGATATGACATGAACAGCATTGCTTCCCTTCATTCTCTTCATGGATAATATGAACTTCAATCTTGTACGTATTTCTTGAAGATTATCTCAATATGTCAGATTTCTTCCATTGTAGGCTATACGAATCGAAATAAAAACATTTTGGCAAACAACCTGAAGAGAATACTATGAAGTCATACTTGTCAAGGTTAAACCCCCTGACATCTTACCTTCAGCAATCAGCTCAATACAAGGTTGGCAGTTATGTAGGAGAGATTTGGGAATATGATATTCTCAATTTTTCCTGTTTCCAATAGGGCTGAGATAGTGGAAGTTCTCTCAAGGCATATATTGAACACTAGGAAGATATGACATTAACAGCATTGTATCCATTCACTCACCTCAAGGATAACACCACCTTCAGTCTTGTACATGTTTCCTGAAGGTTATCTCAATATATCAGATTTCTTCAATTGTAGGCTATACGAATCCAAATAAAAATATTTCGGCAAACACCCTCAAGAAAATATTCAGAAGTAATACATGTCAAGGTTAAACCTCCTGACATCAAATCTAAAGCAATGAGCTCCATACAACGTCGAGAGTTACGTAGTAGATATTTGGGAATGTCACATTTTCAATTGCTCCTTTGGCCATTAAGGTAGATAGGGTGGAAGGTATCTCAAGACATATATTGAACAATAGGAAGATACGACATTAAGAGCTTTGTTTCCCTTCACAATTTTCATGGGTAATGTGAGCTACAATCTTGTGCATATGTCCTGAAGTTTATGTCAATACACGGTATTTCTCCTATCGAAGGCTATAGTAATCCGAATAAACTGATTTTGGCAAATAACTTAAGGAGAAAACTCTGAAGTAATACAAGTACAGGGCAAACCTCCATATATCTTCTCGGCAGCAAATATCTCAACATAAGGTTTGCAGTTCTCTCGGAGATATTGGAAAACATCCCATTCTCAATTGCTCCCTTGGCCAGTATGGGAGAAATACTGGAAGGTGTTTCAAGATAGACATTGACCACTAGGAAGATATGACATTAGCAGCATTGCTTCCCTTTACTCTCTTCATGGATAATAGGATTTTTAATCTTCTACAAATTTCCAGAAGGTTATCTCAATATTTAAGGTTTCTTCAAAAGTAGGCCATAGGAATGCAAATAAAACCATTTTGTCAAATAACCTAAAGCGAAAACTCTGCAGTAATACAAGTAAAGGCTAAACCTCCTGATATCTTCTCTGCAGCGATGAGCTCAATACAAGGATTGCAGTTAGGTAGGACATATTTGCGAATATCTCATACTCATTTGCTACTTTGCCCTTTATGATAGATGTAGCGGAAGGTGTTTCAAGACATACATTGAAAACTAGGACGACATTATCTTAACATCCTTGTTCCCCTTCACTCTCTTCATGGATATTAGGACCTTCAATCTTGTACATATTTCCTGGCTGTTATCTTAGTATTGAGGATTTCTTCATTTGTAGACCGTAAGAGTCAACATGAACACCTTTTGGCAAATAACCTAAAGAGAAAGCTGTGAGGTAATACAGGTAAATGGTGAACCTCCACATAGCTTATCTGCAGCAATGACCTCCATACGAGGTTTGCAGTTATCTGTGAAATTTTTGCTAATATCTCATTCTCAATTGTTCCATTGGCCAATACCATAGCTTTCATAGAAGTAATCTCAGGAAAGATGTTGAACGCAAGGAAGATATTGTATTGACAGCATTGTTTAAATTCACTCACTTCGTGGCAGATATGAGCTTCATTCTTGTACATATCTCTTGGAGGGACTCTCCATATTTAGGAGTTCTTCATTTGGAGCCTATAGGAATCCAAATACACACCTTTTGGCAAGTAACTTGAAGAGAAAACTATGAAGTAATTCATGTAAAGGGTAAATCTCCTCATAGCTTATCTGCAGCAATGAGTGCAAAACAACGTTTGCAGTAACCTGGGAGATATTTGCAAATATCACATACTCCACTGCTCCATTAGCCAATACGGCAGAAATAGTGGAAGGTAACTCTATACATATATCGAATACTAGGAAGATATGACATGAACAGCATTGCTTCCCTTCATTCTCTTCATGGATAATATGAACTTCAATCTTGTACGTATTTCTTGAAGATTATCTCAATATGTCAGATTTCTTCCATTGTAGGCTATACGAATCGAAATAAAAACATTTTGGCAAACAACCTGAAGAGAATACTATGAAGTAATACTTGTCAAGGTTAAACCCCCTGACATCTTACCTTCAGCAATCAGCTCAATACAAGGTTGGCAGTTATGTAGGAGAGATTTGGGAATATGATATTCTCAATTTTTCCTGTTTCCAATAGGGCTGAGATAGTGGAAGTTCTCTCAAGGCATATATTGAACACTAGGAAGATATGACATTAACAGCATTGTATCCATTCACTCACCTCAAGGATAACACCACCTTCAGTCTTGTACATGTTTCCTGAAGGTTATCTCAATATATCAGATTTCTTCAATTGTAGGCTATACGAATCCAAATAAAAATATTTCGGCAAACACTCTCAAGAAAATATTCAGAAGTAATACATGTCAAGGTTAAACCTCCTGACATCAAATCTAAAGCAATGAGCTCCATACAACGTCGAGAGTTACGTAGTAGATATTTGGGAATGTCACATTTTCAATTGCTCCTTTGGCCATTAAGGTAGATAGAGTGGAAGGTATCTCAAGACATATATTGAACAATAGGAAGATACGACATTAACAGCTTTGTTTCCCTTCACAATTTTCATGGGTAATGTGAGCTACAATCTTGTGCATATGTCCTGAAGGTTATGTCAATACACGGTATTTCTCCTATCGAAGGCTATAGTAATCCGAATAAACTGATTTTGGCAAATAACTTAAGGAGAAAACTCTGAAGTAATACAAGTACAGGGCAAAGCTCCAGATATCTTCTCTGCAGCAAATATCTCAACATAAAGTTTGCAGTTCTCTCGGAGATATTGGAAAATATCCCATTCTCAATTGCTCCCTTGGCCAGTATGGGAGAAATACTGGAAGGTGTTTCAAGATAGACATTGACCACTAGGAAGATATGACATTAGCAGCATTGCTTCCCTTTACTCTCTTCATGGATAATAGGATTTTTAATCTTCTACAAATTTCCAGAAGGTTATCTCAATATTTAAGGTTTCTTCAAAAGTAGGCCATAGGAATGCAAATAAAACCATTTTGTCAAATAACCTAAAGCGAAAACTCTGCAGTAATACATGTAAAGGCTAAACCTCCTGATATCTTCTCTGCAGCGATGAGCTCAATACAAGGATTGCAGTTAGGTAGGACATATTTGCGAATATCTCATACTCATTTGCTACTTTGCCCTTTATGATAGATGTAGCGGAAGGTGTTTCAAGACATACATTTAAAACTAGGACGACATTATCTTAACATCTTTGTTCCCCTTCACTCTCTTCATGGATATTAGGACCTTCAATCTTGTACATATTTCCTGGCTGTTATCTCAGTATTGAGGATTTCTTCATTTGTAGACCGTAAGAGTCAACATGAACACCTTTTGGCAAATAACCTAAAGAGAAAGCTGTGAGGTAATACAGGTAAATGGTGAACCTCCACATAGCTTATCTGCAGCAATGACCTCCATACGAGGTTTGCAGTTATCTGTGAAATTTTTGCTAATATCTCATTCTCAATTGTTCCATTGGCCAATACCATAGCTTTCATAGAAGTAATCTCAGGAAAGATGTTGAACGCAAGGAAGATATTGTATTGACAGCATTGTTTAAATTCACTCACTTCGTGGCAGATATGAGCTTCATTCTTGTACATATCTCTTGGAGGGACTCTCCATATTTAGGAGTTCTTCCTTTGGAGCCTATAGGAATCCAAAGACACACCTTTTGGCAAGTAACTTGAAGAGAAAACTATGAAGTAATTCATGTAAAGGGTAAATCTCCTCATAGCTTATCTGCAGCAATGAGTGCAAAACAAGGTTTGCAGTAACCTGGGAGATATTTGCAAATATCACATACTCCACTGCTCCATTAGCCAATACGGCAGAAATAGTGGAAGGTAACTCTATACATATATCGAATACTAGGAAGATATGACATGAACAGCATTGCTTCCCTTCATTCTCTTCATGGATAATATGAACTTCAATCTTGTACGTATTTCTTGAAGATTATCTCAATATGTCAGATTTCTTCCATTGTAGGCTATACGAATCGAAATAAAAACATTTTGGCAAACAACCTGAAGAGAATACTATGAAGTCATACTTGTCAAGGTTAAACCCCCTGACATCTTACCTTCAGCAATCAGCTCAATACAAGGTTGGCAGTTATGTAGGAGAGATTTGGGAATATGATATTCTCAATTTTTCCTGTTTCCAATAGGGCTGAGATAGTGGAAGTTCTCTCAAGGCATATATTGAACACTAGGAAGATATGACATTAACAGCATTGTATCCATTCACTCACCTCAAGGATAACACCACCTTCAGTCTTGTACATGTTTCCTGAAGGTTATCTCAATATATCAGATTTCTTCAATTGTAGGCTATACGAATCCAAATAAAAATATTTCGGCAAACACCCTCAAGAAAATATTCAGAAGTAATACATGTCAAGGTTAAACCTCCTGACATCAAATCTAAAGCAATGAGCTCCATACAACGTCGAGAGTTACGTAGTAGATATTTGGGAATGTCACATTTTCAATTGCTCCTTTGGCCATTAAGGTAGATAGGGTGGAAGGTATCTCAAGACATATATTGAACAATAGGAAGATACGACATTAACAGCTTTGTTTCCCTTCACAATTTTCATGGGTAATGTGAGCTACAATCTTGTGCATATGTCCTGAAGGTTATGTCAATACACGGTATTTCTCCTATCGAAGGCTATAGTAATCCGAATAAACTGATTTTGGCAAATAACTTAAGGAGAAAACTCTGAAGTAATGCAAGTACAGGGCAAACCTCCAGATATCTTCTCGGCAGCAAATATCTCAACATAAGGTTTGCAGTTCTCTCGGAGATATTGGAAAACATCCCATTCTCAATTGCTCCCTTGGCCAGTATGGGAGAAATACTGGAAGGTGTTTCAAGATAGACATTGACCACTAGAAAGATATGACATTAGCAGCATTGCTTCCCTTTACTCTCTTCATGGATAATAGGATTTTTAATCTTCTACAAATTTCCAGAAGGTTATCTCAATATTTAAGGTTTCTTCAAAAGTAGGCCATAGGAATGCAAATAAAACCATTTTCTAAAATAACCTAAAGCGAAAACTCTGCAGTAATACATGTAAAGGCTAAACCTCCTGATATCTTCTCTGCAGCGATGAGCTCAATACAAAGATTGCAGTTAGGTAGGACATATTTGCGAATATCTCATACTCATTTGCTACTTTGCCCTTTATGATAGATGTAGCGGAAGGTGTTTCAAGACATACATTGAAAACTAGGACGACATTATCTTAACATCCTTGTTCCCCTTCACTCTCTTCATGGATATTAGGACCTTCAATCTTGTACATATTTCCTGGCTGTTATCTCAGTATTGAGGATTTCTTCATTTGTAGACCGTAAGAGTCAACATGAACACCTTTTGGCAAATAACCTAAAGAGAAAGCTGTGAGGTAATACAGGTAAATGGTGAACCTCCACATAGCTTATCTGCAGCAATGACCTCCATACGAGGTTTGCAGTTATCTGTGAAATTTTTGCTAATATCTCATTCTCAATTGTTCCATTGGCCAATACCATAGCTTTCATAGAAGTAATCTCAGGAAATATGTTGAACGCAAGGAAGATATTGTATTGACAGCATTGTTTAAATTCACTCACTTCGTGGCAGATATGAGCTTCATTCTTGTACATATCTCTTGGAGGGACTCTCCATATTTAGGAGTTCTTCATTTGGAGCCTATAGGAATCCAAATACACACCTTTTGGCAAGTAACTTGAAGAGAAAACTATGAAGTAATTCATGTAAAGGGTCAATCTCCTCATAGCTTATCTGCAGCAATGAGTGCAAAACAAGGTTTGCAGTAACCTGGGAGATATTTGCAAATATCACATACTCCACTGCTCCATTAGCCAATACGGCAGAAATAGTGGAAGGTAACTCTATACATATATCGAATACTAGGAAGATATGACATGAACAGCATTGCTTCCCTTCATTCTCTTCATGGATAATATGAACTTCAATCTTGTACGTATTTCTTGAAGATTATCTCAATATGTCAGATTTCTTCCATTGTAGGCTATACGAATCGAAATAAAAACATTTTGGCAAACAACCTGAAGAGAGTACTATGAAGTCATACTTGTCAAGGTTAAACCCCCTGACATCTTACCTTCAGCAATCAGCTCAATACAAGGTTGGCAGTTATGTAGGAGAGATTTGGGAATATGATATTCTCAATTTTTCCTGTTTCCAATAGGGCTGAGATAGTGGAAGTTCTCTCAAGGCATATATTGAACACTAGGAAGATATGACATTAACAGCATTGTATCCATTCACTCACCTCAAGGATAACACCACCTTCAGTCTTGTACATGTTTCCTGAAGGTTATCTCAATATATCAGATTTCTTCAATTGTAGGCTATACGAATCCAAATAAAAATATTTCGGCAAACACCCTCAAGAAAATATTCAGAAGTAATACATGTCAAGGTTAAACCTCCTGACATCAAATCTAAAGCAATGAGCTCCATACAACGTCGAGAGTTACGTAGTAGATATTTGGGAATGTCACATTTTCAATTGCTCCTTTGGCCATTAAGGTAGATAGGGTGGAAGGTATCTCAAGACATATATTGAACAATAGGAAGATACGACATTAACAGCTTTGTTTCCCTTCACAATTTTCATGGGTAATGTGAGCTACAATCTTGTGCATATGTCCTGAAGGTTATGTCAATACACGGTATTTCTCCTATCGAAGGCTATAGTAATCCGAATAAACTGATTTTGGCAAATAACTTAAGGAGAAAACTCTGAAGTAATGCAAGTACAGGGCAAACCTCCAGATATCTTCTCGGCAGCAAATATCTCAACATAAGGTTTGCAGTTCTCTCGGAGATATTGGAAAACATCCCATTCTCAATTGCTCCCTTGGCCAGTATGGGAGAAATACTGGAAGGTGTTTCAAGATAGACATTGACCACTAGAAAGATATGACATTAGCAGCATTGCTTCCCTTTACTCTCTTCATGGATAATAGGATTTTTAATCTTCTACAAATTTCCAGAAGGTTATCTCAATATTTAAGGTTTCTTCAAAAGTAGGCCATAGGAATGCAAATAAAACCATTTTCTAAAATAACCTAAAGCGAAAACTCTGCAGTAATACATGTAAAGGCTAAACCTCCTGATATCTTCTCTGCAGCGATGAGCTCAATACAAAGATTGCAGTTAGGTAGGACATATTTGCGAATATCTCATACTCATTTGCTACTTTGCCCTTTATGATAGATGTAGCGGAAGGTGTTTCAAGACATACATTGAAAACTAGGACGACATTATCTTAACATCCTTGTTCCCCTTCACTCTCTTCATGGATATTAGGACCTTCAATCTTGTACATATTTCCTGGCTGTTATCTCAGTATTGAGGATTTCTTCATTTGTAGACCGTAAGAGTCAACATGAACACCTTTTGGCAAATAACCTAAAGAGAAAGCTGTGAGGTAATACAGGTAAATGGTGAACCTCCACATAGCTTATCTGCAGCAATGACCTCCATACGAGGTTTGCAGTTATCTGTGAAATTTTTGCTAATATCTCATTCTCAATTGTTCCATTGGCCAATACCATAGCTTTCATAGAAGTAATCTCAGGAAAGATGTTGAACGCAAGGAAGATATTGTATTGACAGCATTGTTTAAATTCACTCACTTCGTGGCAGATATGAGCTTCATTCTTGTACATATCTCTTGGAGGGACTCTCCATATTTAGGAGTTCTTCCTTTGGAGCCTATAGGAATCCAAAGACACACCTTTTGGCAAGTAACTTGAAGAGAAAACTATGAAGTAATTCATGTAAAGGGTAAATCTCCTCATAGCTTATCTGCAGCAATGAGTGCAAAACAAGGTTTGCAGTAACCTGGGAGATATTTGCAAATATCACATACTCCACTGCTCCATTAGCCAATACGGCAGAAATAGTGGAAGGTAACTCTATACATATATCGAATACTAGGAAGATATGACATGAACAGCATTGCTTCCCTTCATTCTCTTCATGGATAATATGAACTTCAATCTTGTACGTATTTCTTGAAGATTATCTCAATATGTCAGATTTCTTCCATTGTAGGCTATACGAATCGAAATAAAAACATTTTGGCAAACAACCTGAAGAGAATACTATGAAGTCATACTTGTCAAGGTTAAACCCCCTGACATCTTACCTTCAGCAATCAGCTCAATACAAGGTTGGCAGTTATGTAGGAGAGATTTGGGAATATGATATTCTCAATTTTTCCTGTTTCCAATAGGGCTGAGATAGTGGAAGTTCTCTCAAGGCATATATTGAACACTAGGAAGATATGACATTAACAGCATTGTATCCATTCACTCACCTCAAGGATAACACCACCTTCAGTCTTGTACATGTTTCCTGAAGGTTATCTCAATATATCAGATTTCTTCAATTGTAGGCTATACGAATCCAAATAAAAATATTTCGGCAAACACCCTCAAGAAAATATTCAGAAGTAATACATGTCAAGGTTAAACCTCCTGACATCAAATCTAAAGCAATGAGCTCCATACAACGTCGAGAGTTACGTAGTAGATATTTGGGAATGTCACATTTTCAATTGCTCCTTTGGCCATTAAGGTAGATAGGGTGGAAGGTATCTCAAGACATATATTGAACAATAGGAAGATACGACATTAACAGCTTTGTTTCCCTTCACAATTTTCATGGGTAATGTGAGCTACAATCTTGTGCATATGTCCTGAAGGTTATGTCAATACACGGTATTTCTCCTATCGAAGGCTATAGTAATCCGAATAAACTGATTTTGGCAAATAACTTAAGGAGAAAACTCTGAAGTAATGCAAGTACAGGGCAAACCTCCAGATATCTTCTCGGCAGCAAATATCTCAACATAAGGTTTGCAGTTCTCTCGGAGATATTGGAAAACATCCCATTCTCAATTGCTCCCTTGGCCAGTATGGGAGAAATACTGGAAGGTGTTTCAAGATAGACATTGACCACTAGAAAGATATGACATTAGCAGCATTGCTTCCCTTTACTCTCTTCATGGATAATAGGATTTTTAATCTTCTACAAATTTCCAGAAGGTTATCTCAATATTTAAGGTTTCTTCAAAAGTAGGCCATAGGAATGCAAATAAAACCATTTTCTAAAATAACCTAAAGCGAAAACTCTGCAGTAATACATGTAAAGGCTAAACCTCCTGATATCTTCTCTGCAGCGATGAGCTCAATACAAAGATTGCAGTTAGGTAGGACATATTTGCGAATATCTCATACTCATTTGCTACTTTGCCCTTTATGATAGATGTAGCGGAAGGTGTTTCAAGACATACATTGAAAACTAGGACGACATTATCTTAACATCCTTGTTCCCCTTCACTCTCTTCATGGATATTAGGACCTTCAATCTTGTACATATTTCCTGGCTGTTATCTCAGTATTGAGGATTTCTTCATTTGTAGACCGTAAGAGTCAACATGAACACCTTTTGGCAAATAACCTAAAGAGAAAGCTGTGAGGTAATACAGGTAAATGGTGAACCTCCACATAGCTTATCTGCAGCAATGACCTCCATACGAGGTTTGCAGTTATCTGTGAAATTTTTGCTAATATCTCATTCTCAATTGTTCCATTGGCCAATACCATAGCTTTCATAGAAGTAATCTCAGGAAAGATGTTGAACGCAAGGAAGATATTGTATTGACAGCATTGTTTAAATTCACTCACTTCGTGGCAGATATGAGCTTCATTCTTGTACATATCTCTTGGAGGGACTCTCCATATTTAGGAGTTCTTCATTTGGAGCCTATAGGAATCCAAATACACACCTTTTGGCAAGTAACTTGAAGAGAAAACTATGAAGTAATTGATGTAAAGGGTCAATCTCCTCATAGCTTATCTGCAGCAATGAGTGCAAAACAAGGTTTGCAGTAACCTGGGAGATATTTGCAAATATCACATACTCCACTGCTCCATTAGCCAATACGGCAGAAATAGTGGAAGGTAACTCTATACATATATCGAATACTAGGAAGATATGACATGAACAGCATTGCTTCCCTTCATTCTCTTCATGGATAATATGAACTTCAATCTTGTACGTATTTCTTAAAGATTATCTCAATATGTCAGATTTCTTCCATTGTAGGCTATACGAATCGAAATAAAAACATTTTGGCAAACAACCTGAAGAGAGTACTATGAAGTAATACTTGTCAAGGTTAAACCCCCTGACATCTTACCTTCAGCAATCAGCTCAATACAAGGTTGGCAGTTATGTAGGAGAGATTTGGGAATATGATATTCTCAATTTTTCCTGTTTCCAATAGGGCTGAGATAGTGGAAGTTCTCTCAAGGCATATATTGAACACTAGGAAGATATGACATTAACAGCATTGTATCCATTCACTCACCTCAAGGATAACACCACCTTCAGTCTTGTACATGTTTCCTGAAGGTTATCTCAATATATCAGATTTCTTCAATTGTAGGCTATACGAATCCAAATAAAAATATTTCGGCAAACACCCTCAAGAAAATATTCAGAAGTAATACATGTCAAGGTTAAACCTCCTGACATCAAATCTAAAGCAATGAGCTCCATACAACGTCGAGAGTTACGTAGTAGATATTTGGGAATGTCACATTTTCAATTGCTCCTTTGGCCATTAAGGTAGATAGAGTGGAAGGTATCTCAAGACATATATTGAACAATAGGAAGATACGACATTAACAGCTTTGTTTCCCTTCACAATTTTCATGGGTAATGTGAGCTACAATCTTGTGCATATGTCCTGAAGGTTATGTCAATACACGGTATTTCTCCTATCGAAGGCTATAGTAATCCGAATAAACTGATTTTGGCAAATAACTTAAGGAGAAAACTCTGAAGTAATACAAGTACAGGGCAAACCTCCATATATCTTCTCGGCAGCAAATATCTCAACATAAGGTTTGCAGTTCTCTCGGAGATATTGGAAAACATCCCATTCTCAATTGCTTCCTTGGCCAGTATGGGAGAAATACTGGAAGGTGTTTCAAGATAGACATTGACCATTAGGAAGATATGACATTAGCAGCATTGCTTCCCTTTACTCTCTTCATGGACAATAGGATTTTTAATCTTCTACAAATTTCCAGAAGGTTATCTCAATATTTAAGGTTTCTTCCAAAGTAGGCCATAGGAATGCAAATAAAACCATTTTGTCAAATAACCTAAAGCGAAAATTCTGCAGTAATACATGTAAAGGCTAAACGTCCTGATATCTTCTCCGCAGCGATGAGCTCAATACAAGGATTGCAGTTAGGTAGGACATATTTGCGAATATCTCATACTCATTTGCTACTTTGCCCTTTATGATAGATGTAGCGGAAGGTGTTTCAAGACATACATTGAAAACTAGGACGACATTATCTTAACATCTTTGTTCCCCTTCACTCTCTTCATGGATATTAGGACCTTCAATCTTGTACATATTTCCTGGCTGTTATCACAGTATTGAGGATTTCTTCATTTGTAGACCGTAAGAGTCAACATGAACACCTTTTGGCAAATAACCTAAAGAGAAAGCTGTGAGGTAATACAGGTAAATGGTGAACCTCCACATAGCTTATCTGCAGCAATGACCTCCATACGAGGTTTGCAGTTATCTGTGAAATTTTTGCTAATATCTCATTCTCAATTGTTCCATTGGCCAATACCATAGCTTTCATAGAAGTAATCTCAGGAAAGATGTTGAACGCAAGGAAGATATTGTATTGACAGCATTGTTTAAATTCACTCACTTCGTGGCAGATATGAGCTTCATTCTTGTACATATCTCTTGGAGGGACTCTCCATATTTAGGAGTTCTTCCTTTGGAGCCTATAGGAATCCAAATAACCACCTTTTGGCAAGTAACTTGAAGAGAAAACTATGAGGTAATTCATGTAAAGGGTAAATCTCCTCATAGCTTATCTGCAGCAATGAGTGCAAAACAAGGTTTGCAGTAACCTGGGAGATATTTGCAAATATCACATACTCCACTGCTCCATTAGCCAATACGGCAGAAATAGTGGAAGGTAACTCTATACATATATCGAATACTAGGAAGATATGACATGAACAGCATTGCTTCCCTTCCTTCTCTTCATGGATAATATGAACTTCAATCTTGTACGTATTTCTTGAAGATTATCTCAATATGTCAGATTTCTTCCATTGTAGGCTATACGAATCGAAATAAAAACATTTTGGCAAACAACCTGAAGAGAATACTATGAAGTCATACTTGTCAAGGTTAAACCCCCTGACATCTTACCTTCAGCAATCAGCTCAATACAAGGTTGGCAGTTATGTAGGAGAGATTTGGGAATATGATATTCTCAATTTTTCCTGTTTCCAATAGGGCTGAGATAGTGGAAGTTCTCTCAAGGCATATATTGAACACTAGGAAGATATGACATTAACAGCATTGTATCCATTCACTCACCTCAAGGATAACACCACCTTCAGTCTTGTACATGTTTCCTGAAGGTTATCTCAATATATCAGATTTCTTCAATTGTAGGCTATACGAATCCAAATAAAAATATTTCGGCAAACACCCTCAAGAAAATATTCAGAAGTAATACATGTCAAGGTTAAACCTCCTGACATCAAATCTAAAGCAATGAGCTCCATACAACGTCGAGAGTTACGTAGTAGATATTTGGGAATGTCACATTTTCAATTGCTCCTTTGGCCATTAATGTAGATAGAGTGGAAGGTATCTCAAGACATATATTGAACAATAGGAAGATACGACATTAACAGCTTTGTTTCCCTTCACAATTTTCATGGGTAATGTAAGCTACAATCTTGTGCATATGTCCTGAAGGTTATGTCAATACATGGTATTTCTCCTATCGAAGGCTATAGTAATCCGAATAAACTGATTTTGGCAAATAACTTAAGGAGAAAACTCTGAAGTAATACAAGTACAGGGCAAAGGTCCAGATATCTCCTCTGCAGCAAATATCTCAACATAAGGTTTGCAGTTCTCTCGGAGATATTGGAAAATATCCCATTCTCAATTGCTCCCTTGGCCAGTATGGGAGAAATACTGGAAGGTGTTTCAAGATAGACATTGACCACTAGGAAGATATGACATTAGCAGCATTGCTTCCCTTTACTCTCTTCATGGATAATAGGATTTTTAATCTTCTACAAATTTCCAGAAGGTTATCTCAATATTTAAGGTTTCTTCAAAAGTAGGCCGTAGGATTGCAAATAAAACCATTTTGTCAAATAACCTAAAGCGAAAACTCTGCAGTAATACAAGTAAAGGCTAAACCTCCTGATATCTTCTCTGCAGCGATGAGCTCAATACAAGGATTGCAGTTCGGTAGGACATATTTGCGAATATCTCATACTCATTTGCTACTTTGCCCTTTATGATAGATGTAGCGGAAGGTGTTTCAAGACATACATTGAAAACTAGGACGACATTATCTTAACATCTTTGTTCCCCTTCACTCTCTTCATGGATATTAGGACCTTCAATCTTGTACATATTTCCTGGCTGTTATCTCAGTATTGAGGATTTCTTCATTTGTAGACCGTAAGAGTCAACATGAACACCTTTTGGCAAATAACCTAAAGAGAAAGCTGTGAGGTAATACAGGTAAATGGTGAACCTCCACATAGCTTATCTGCAGCAATGACCTCCATACGAGGTTTGCAGTTATCTGTGAAATTTTTGCTAATATCTCATTCTCAATTGTTCCATTGGCCAATACCATAGCTTTCATAGAAGTAATCTCAGGAAAGATGTTGAACGCAAGGAAGATATTGTATTGACAGCATTGTTTAAATTCACTCACTTCGTGGCAGATATGAGCTTCATTCTTGTACATATCTCTTGGAGGGACTCTCCATATTTAGGAGTTCTTCATTTGGAGCCTATAGGAATCCAAATACACACCTTTTGGCAAGTAACTTGAAGAGAAAACTATGAGGTAATTCATGTAAAGGGTAAATCTCCTCATAGCTTATCTGCAGCAATGAGTGCAAAACAAGGTTTGCAGTAACCTGGGAGATATTTGCAAATATCACATACTCCACTGCTCCATTAGCCAATACGGCAGAAATAGTGGAAGGTAACTCTATACATATATCGAATACTAGGAAGATATGACATGAACAGCATTGCTTCCCTTCATTCTCTTCATGGATAATATGAACTTCAATCTTGTACGTATTTCTTGAAGATTATCTCAATATGTCAGATTTCTTCCATTGTAGGCTATATGAATCGAAATAAAAACATTTTGGCAAACAACCTGAAGAGAGTACTATGAAGTAATACTTGTCAAGGTTAAACCCCCTGACATCCTACCTTCAGCAATCAGCTCAATACAAGGTTGGCAGTTATGTAGGAGAGATTTGGGAATATGATATTCTCAATTTTTCCTGTTTCCAATAGGGCTGAGATAGTGGAAGTTCTCTCAAGGCATATATTGAACACTAGGAAGATATGACATTAACAGCATTGTATCCATTCACTCACCTCAAGGATAACACCACCTTCAGTCTTGTACATGTTTCCTGAAGGTTATCTCAATATATCAGATTTCTTCAATTGTAGGCTATACGAATCCAAATAAAAATATTTCGGCAAACACCCTCAAGAAAATATTCAGAAGTAATACATGTCAAGGTTAAACCTCCTGACATCAAATCTAAAGCAATGAGCTCCATACAACGTCGAGAGTTACGTAGTAGATATTTGGGAATGTCACATTTTCAATTGCTCCTTTGGCCATTAATGTAGATAGAGTGGAAGGTATCTCAAGACATATATTGAACAATAGGAAGATACGACATTAACAGCTTTGTTTCCCTTCACAATTTTCATGGGTAATGTAAGCTACAATCTTGTGCATATGTCCTGAAGGTTATGTCAATACATGGTATTTCTCCTATCGAAGGCTATAGTAATCCGAATAAACTGATTTTGGCAAATAACTTAAGGAGAAAACTCTGAAGTAATACAAGTACAGGGCAAAGGTCCAGATATCTCCTCTGCAGCAAATATCTCAACATAAGGTTTGCAGTTCTCTCGGAGATATTGGAAAATATCCCATTCTCAATTGCTCCCTTGGCCAGTATGGGAGAAATACTGGAAGGTGTTTCAAGATAGACATTGACCACTAGGAAGATATGACATTAGCAGCATTGCTTCCCTTTACTCTCTTCATGGATAATAGGATTTTTAATCTTCTACAAATTTCCAGAAGGTTATCTCAATATTTAAGGTTTCTTCAAAAGTATACCATAGGAATGCAAATAAAACCATTTTGTCAAATAACCTAAAGCGAAAACTCTGCAGTAATACAAGTAAAGGCTAAACCTCCTGATATCTTCTCTGCAGCGATGAGCTCAATACAAGGATTGCAGTTAGGTAGGACATATTTGCGAATATCTCATACTCATTTGCTACTTTGCCCTTTATGATAGATGTAGCGGAAGGTGTTTCAAGACATACATTGAAAACTAGGACGATATTATGTCAACATCCTTGTTTCCCTTCACTCTCTTCATGGATATTAGGACCTTCAATCTTGTACATATTTCCTGGCTGTTATCTCAGTATTGAGGATTTCTTCATTTGTAGACCGTAAGAGTCAACATGAACACCTTTTGGCAAATAACCTAAAGAGAAAGCTGTGAGGTAATACAGGTAAATGGTGATCCTCCACATAGCTTATCTGCAGCAATGACCTCCATACGAGGTGTGCAGTTATCTGTGAAATTTTTGCTAATATCTCATTCTCAATTGTTCCATTGGCCAATACCATAGCTTTCATAGAAGTAATCTCAGGAAAGATGTTGAACGCAAGGAAGATATTGTATTGACAGCATTGTTTAAATTCACTCACTTCGTGGCAGATATGAGCTTCATTCTTGTACATATCTCTTGGAGGGACTCTCCATATTTAGGAGTTCTTCATTTGGAGCCTATAGGAATCCAAATACACACCTTTTGGCAAGTAACTTGAAGAGAAAACTATGAGGTAATTCATGTAAAGGGTAAATCTCCTCACAGCTTATCTGCAGCAATGAGTGCAAAACAAGGTTTGCAGTAACCTGGGAGATATTTGCAAATATCACATACTCCACTGCTCCATTAGCCAATACGGCAGATATAGTGGAAGGTAACTCTATACATATATCGAATACTAGGAAGATATGACATGAACAGCATTGCTTCCCTTCATTCTCTTCATGGATAATATGAACTTCAATCTTGTACGTATTTCTTGAAGATTATCTCAATATGTCAGATTTCTTCCATTGTAGGCTATACGAATCGAAATAAAAACATTTTGGCAAACAACCTGAAGAGAGTACTATGAAGTAATACTTGTCAAGGTTAAACCCCCTGACATCTTACCTTCAGCAATCAGCTCAATACAAGGTTGGCAGTTATGTAGGAGAGATTTGGGAATATGATATTCTCAATTTTTCCTGTTTCCAATAGGGCTGAGATAGTGGAAGTTCTCTCAAGGCATATATTGAACACTAGGAAGATATGACATTAACAGCATTGTATCCATTCACTCACCTCAAGGATAACACCACCTTCAGTCTTGTACATGTTTCCTGAAGGTTATCTCAATATATCAGATTTCTTCAATTGTAGGCTATACGAATCCAAATAAAAATATTTCGGCAAACACTCTCAAGAAAATATTCAGAAGTAATACATGTCAAGGTTAAACCTCCTGACATCAAATCTAAAGCAATGAGCTCCATACAACGTCGAGAGTTACGTAGTAGATATTTGGGAATGTCACATTTTCAATTGCTCCTTTGGCCATTAATGTAGATAGAGTGGAAGGTATCTCAAGACATATATTGTACAATAGGAAGATACGACATTAACAGCTTTGTTTCCCTTCAAAATTTTCATGGGTAATGTGAGCTACAATCTTGTGCATATGTCCTGAAGGTTATGTCAATAAACGGTATTTCTCCTATCGAAGGCTATAGTAATCCGAATAAACTGATTTTGGCAAATAACTTAAGAAGAAAACTCTGAAGTAATACAAGTACAGGGCAAAGCTCCAGATATCTTCTCTGCAGCAAATATCTCAACATAAGGTTTGCAGTTCTCTCGGAGATATTGGAAAATATCCCATTCTCAATTGCTCCCTTGGCCAGTATGGGAGAAATACTGGAAGGTGTTTCAAGATAGACATTGACCACTAGGAAGATATGACATTAGCAGCATTGCTTCCCTTTACTCTCTTCATGGATAATAGGATTTTCAATCTTCTACAAATTTCCAGAAGGTTATCTCAATATTTAAGGTTTCTTCAAAAGTAGGCCATAGGAATGCAAATAAAACCATTTTGTCAAATAACCTAAAGCGAAAACTCTGCAGTAATACATGTAAAGGCTAAACCTCCTGATATCTTCTCTGCAGCGATGAGCTCAATACAAGGATTGCAGTTAGGTAGGACATATTTGCGAATATCTCATACTCATTTGCTACTTTGCCCTTTATGATAGATGTAGCGGAAGGTGTTTCAAGACATACATTGAAAACTAGGACGACATTATCTTAACATCCTTGTTCCCCTTCACTCTCTTCATGGATATTAGGACCTTCAATCTTGTACATATTTCCTGACTGTTATCTCAGTATTGAGGATTTCTTCATTTGTAGACCGTAAGAGTCAACATGAACACCTTTTGGCAAATAACCTAAAGAGAAAGCTGTGAGGTAATACAGGTAAATGGTGAACCTCCACATAGCTTATCTGCAGCAATGACCTCCATACGAGGTTTGCAGTTATCTGTGAAATTTTTGCTAATATCTCATTCTCAATTGTTCCATTGGCCAATACCATAGCTTTCATAGAAGTAATCTCAGGAAAGATGTTGAACGCAAGGAAGATATTGTATTGACAGCATTGTTTAAATTCACTCACTTCGTGGCAGATATGAGCTTCATTCTTGTACATATCTCTTGGAGGGACTCTCCATATTTAGGAGTTCTTCATTTGGAGCCTATAGGAATCCAAATACACACCTTTTGGCAAGTAACTTGAAGAGAAAACTATGAAGTAATTCATGTAAAGGGTCAATCTCCTCATAGCTTATCTGCAGCAATGAGTGCAAAACAAGGTTTGCAGTAACCTGGGAGAGATTTGCAAATATCACATACTCCACTGCTCCATTAGCCAATACGGCAGAAATAGTGGAAGGTAACTCTATACATATATCGAATACTAGGAAGATATGACATGAACAGCATTGCTTCCCTTCATTCTCTTCATGGATAATATGAACTTCAATCTTGTACGTATTTCTTAAAGATTATCTCAATATGTCAGATTTCTTCCATTGTAGGCTATACGAATCGAAATAAAAACATTTTGGCAAACAACCTGAAGAGAGTACTATGAAGTAATACTTGTCAAGGTTAAACCCCCTGACATCTTACCTTCAGCAATCAGCTCAATACAAGGTTGGCAGTTATGTAGGAGAGATTTGGGAATATGATATTCTCAATTTTTCCTGTTTCCAATAGGGCTGAGATAGTGGAAGTTCTCTCAAGGCATATATTGAACACTAGGAAGATATGACATTAACAGCATTGTATCCATTCACTCACCTCAAGGATAACACCACCTTCAGTCTTGTACATGTTTCCTGAAGGTTATCTCAATATATCAGATTTCTTCAATTGTAGGCTATACGAATCCAAATAAAAATATTTCGGCAAACACCCTCAAGAAAATATTCAGAAGTAATACATGACAAGGTTAAACCTCCTGACATCAAATCTAAAGCAATGAGCTCCATACAACGTCGAGAGTTACGTAGTAGATATTTGAGAATGTCACATTTTCAATTGCTCCTTTGGCCATTAAGGTAGATAGAGTGGAAGGTATCTCAAGACATATATTGAACAATAGGAAGATACGACATTAACAGCTTTGTTTCCCTTCACAATTTTCATGGGTAATGTGAGCTACAATCTTGTGCATATGTCCTGAAGGTTATGTCAATACACGGTATTTCTCCTATCGAAGGCTATAGTAATCCGAATAAACTGATTTTGGCAAATAACTTAAGGAGAAAACTCTGAAGTAATACAAGTACAGGGCAAACCTCCAGATATCTTCTCGGCAGCAAATATCTCAACATAAGGTTTGCAGTTCACTCGGAGATATTGGAAAATATCCCATTCTCAATTGCTCCCTTGGCCAGTATGGGAGAAATACTGGAAGGTGTTTCAAGATAGACATTGACCACTAGCAAGATATGACATTAGCAGCATTGCTTCCCTTTACTCTCTTCATGGATAATAGGATTTTTAATCTTCTACAAATTTCCAGAAGGTTATCTCAATATTTAAGGTTTCTTCAAAAGTAGGCCATAGGAATGCAAATAAAACCATTTTGTCAAATAACCTAAAGCGAAAACTCTGCAGTAATACAAGTAAAGGCTAAACCTCCTGATGTCTTCTCTGCAGCGATGAGCTCAATACAAGGATTGCAGTTAGGTAGGACATATTTGCGAATATCTCATACTCATTTGCTACTTTGGCCTTTATGATAGATGTAGCGGAAGGTGTTTCAAGACATACATTGAAAACTAGGACGACATTAACTTAACATCCTTTTTCCCCTTCACTCTCTTCATGGATATTAGGACCTTCAATCTTGTACATATTTCCTGGCTGTTATCTCAGTATTGAGGATTTCTTCATTTGTAGACCGTAAGAGTCAACATGAACACCTTTTGGCAAATAACCTAAAGAGAAAGCTGTGAGGTAATACAGGTAAATGGTGAACCTCCACATAGCTTATCTGCAGCAATGACCTCCATACGAGGTTTGCAGTTATCTGTGAAATTTTTGCTAATATCTCATTCTCAATTGTTCCATTGGCCAATACCATAGCTTTCATAGAAGTAATCTCAGGAAAGATGTTGAACGCAAGGAAGATATTGTATTGACAGCATTGTTTAAATTCACTCACTTCGTGGCAGATATGAGCTTCATTCTTGTACATATCTCTTGGAGGGACTCTCCATATTTAGGAGTTCTTCATTTGGAGCCTATAGGAATCCAAATACACACCTTTTGGCAAGTAACTTGAAGAGAAAACTATGAAGTAATTCATGTAAAGGGTAAATCTCCTCATAGCTTATCTGCAGCAATGAGTGCAAAACAAGGTTTGCAGTAACCTGGGAGATATTTGCAAATATCACATACTCCACTGCTCCATTAGCCAATACGGCAGATATAGTGGAAGGTAACTCTATACATATATCGAATACTAGGAAGATATGACATGAACAGCATTGCTTCCCTTCATTCTCTTCATGGATAATATGAACTTCAATCTTGTACGTATTTCTTGAAGATTATCTCAATATGTCAGATTTCTTCCATTGTAGGCTATACGAATCGAAATAAAAACATTTTGGCAAACAACCTGAAGAGAATACTATGAAGTAATACTTGTCAAGGTTAAACCCCCTGACATCTTACCTTCAGCAATCAGCTCAATACAAGGTTGGCAGTTATGTAGGAGAGATTTGGGAATATGATATTCTCAATTTTTCCTGTTTCCAATAGGGCTGAGATAGTGGAAGTTCTCTCAAGGCATATATTGAACACTAGGAAGATATGACATTAACAGCATTGTATCCATTCACTCACCTCAAGGATAACACCACCTTCAGTCTTGTACATGTTTCCTGAAGGTTATCTCAATATATCAGATTTCTTCAATTGTAGGCTATACGAATTCAAATAAAAATATTTCGGCAAACACTCTCAAGAAAATATTCAGAAGTAATACATGTCAAGGTTAAACCTCCTGACATCAAATCTAAAGCAATGAGCTCCATACAACGTCGAGAGTTACGTAGTAGATATTTGGGAATGTCACATTTTCAATTGCTCCTTTGGCCATTAAGGTAGATAGAGTGGAAGGTATCTCAAGACATATATTGAACAATAGGAAGATACGACATTAACAGTTTTGTTTCCCTTCACAATTTTCATGGGTAATGTGAGCTACAATCTTGTGCATATGTCCTGAAGGTTATGTCAATACACGGTATTTCTCCTATCGAAGGCTATAGTAATCCGAATAAACTGATTTTGGCAAATAACTTAAGGAGAAAACTCTGAAGTAATACAAGTACAGGGCAAAGCTCCAGATATCTTCTCTGCACCAAATATCTCAACATAAAGTTTGCAGTTCTCTCGGAGATATTGGAAAATATCCCATTCTCAATTGCTCCCTTGGCCAGTATGGGAGAAATACTGGAAGGTGTTTCAAGATAGACATTGACCACTAGGAAGATATGACATTAGCAGCATTGCTTCTCTTTACTCTCTTCATGGATAATAGGATTTTTAATCTTGTATAAATTTCCACAAGGTTATATCAATATTTAAGGTTTCTTCAAAAGTAGGCCATAGGAATGCAAATAAAACCATTTTGTCAAATAACCTAAAGCGAAAACTCTGCAGTAATACATGTAAAGGCTAAACCTCCTGATATCTTCTCTGCAGCGATGAGCTCAATACAAGGATTGCAGTTAGGTAGGACATATTTGCGAATATCTCATACTCATTTGCTACTTTGCCCTTTATGATAGATGTAGCGGAAGGTGTTTCAAGACATACATTGAAAACTAGGACGACATTATCTTAACATCCTTGTTCCCCTTCACTCTCTTCATGGATATTAGGACCTTCAATCTTGTACATATTTCCTGGCTGTTATCTCAGTATTGAGGATTTCTTCATTTGTAGACCGTAAGAGTCAACATGAACACCTTTTGGCAAATAACCTAAAGAGAAAGCTGTGAGGTAATACAGGTAAATGGTGAACCTCCACATAGCTTATCTGCAGTAATGTCCTCCATACGAGGTTTGCAGTTATCTGTGAAATTTTTGCTAATATCTCATTCTCAATTGTTCCATTGGCCAATACCATAGCTTTCATAGAAGTAATCTCAGGAAAGATGTTGAACGCAAGGATGATATTGTATTGACAGCATTGTTTAAATTCACTCACTTCGTGGCAGATATGAGCTTCATTCTTGTACATATCTCTTGGAGGGACTCTCCATATTTAGGAGTTCTTCATTTGGAGCCTATAGGAATCCAAAGACACACCTTTTGTCAAGTAACTTGAAGAGAAAACTATGAAGTAATTCATGTAAAGGGTAAATCTCCTCATAGCTTATCTGCAGCAATGAGTGCAAAACAAGGTTTGCAGTAACCTGGGAGATATTTGCAAATATCACATACTCCACTGCTCCATTAGCCAATACGGCAGATATAGTGGAAGGTAACTCTATACATATATCGAATACTAGGAAGACATGACATGAACAGCATTGCTTCCCTTCATTCTCTTCATGGATAATATGAACTTCAATCTTGTACGTATTTCTTGAAGATTATCTCAATATGTCAGATTTCTTCCATTGTAGGCTATACGAATCGAAATAAAAACATTTTGGCAAACAACCTGAAGAGAATACTATGAAGTAATACTTGTCAATGTTAAACCCCCTGACATCCTACCTTCAGCAATCAGCTCAATACAAGGTTGGCAGTTATGTAGGAGAGATTTGGGAATATGATATTCTCAATTTTTCCTGTTTCCAATAGGGCTGAGATAGTGGAAGTTCTCTCAAGGCATATATTGAACACTAGGAAGATATGACATTAACAGCATTGTATCCATTCACTCACCTCAAGGATAACACCACCTTCAGTCTTGTACATGTTTCCTGAAGGTTATCTCAATATATCAGATTTCTTCAATTGTAGGCTATACGAATCCAAATAAAAATATTTCGGCAAACACCCTCAAGAAAATATTCAGAAGTAATACATGTCAAGGTTAAACCTCCTGACATCAAATCTAAAGCAATGAGCTCCATACAACGTCGAGAGTTACGTAGTAGATATTTGGGAATGTCACATTTTCAATTGCTCCTTTGGCCATTAAGGTAGATAGAGTGGAAGGTATCTCAAGACATATATTGAACAATAGGAAGATACGACATTAACAGCTTTGTTTCCCTTCACAATTTTCATGGGTAATGTGAGCTACAATCTTGTGCATATGTCCTGAAGGTTATGTCAATACACGGTATTTCTCTTATCGAAGGCTATAGTAATCCGAATAAACTGATTTTGGCAAATAACTTAAGGAGAAAACTCTGAAGTAATACAAGTACAGGGCAAAGCTCCAGATATCTTCTCGGCAGCAAATATCTCAACATAAGGTTTGCAGTTCTCTCGGAGATATTGGAAAACATCCCATTCTCAATTGCTCCCTTGGCCAGTATGGGAGAAATACTGGAAGGTGTTTCAAGATAGACATTGACCACTAGGAAGATATGACATTAGCAGCATTGCTTCCCTTTACTCTCTTCATGGATAATAGGATTTTTAATCTTCTACAAATTTCCAGAAGGTTATCTCAATATTTAAGGTTTCTTCAAAAGTAGGCCATAGGAATGCAAATAAAACCATTTTGTCAAATAACCTAAAGCGAAAACTCTGCAGTAATACAAGTAAAGGCTAAACCTCCTGATATCTTCTCTGCAGCGATGAGCTCAATACAAGGATTGCAGTTAGGTAGGACATATTTGCGAATATCTCATACTCATTTGCTACTTTGCCCTTTATGATAGATGTAGCGGATGGTGTTTCAAGACATACATTGAAAACTAGGACGACATTATCTTAACATCCTTTTTCCCCTTCACTCTCTTCATGGATATTAGGACCTTCAATCTTGTACATATTTCCTGGCTGTTATCTCAGTATTGAGGATTTCTTCATTTGTAGACCGTAAGAGTCAACATGAACACCTTTTGGCAAATAACCTAAAGAGAAAGCTGTGAGGTAATACAGGTAAATGGTGAACCTCCACATAGCTTATCTGCAGCAATGACCTCCATACGAGGTTTGCAGTTATCTGTGAAATTTTTGCTAATATCTCATTCTCAATTGTTCCATTGGCCAATACCATAGCTTTCATAGAAGTAATCTCAGGAAAGATGTTGAACGCAAGGAAGATATTGTATTGACAGCATTGTTTAAATTCACTCACTTCGTGGCAGATATGAGCTTCATTCTTGTACATATCTCTTGGAGGGACTCTCCATATTTAGGAGTTCTTCATTTGGAGCCTATAGGAATCCAAATACACACCTTTTGGCAAGTAACTTGAAGAGAAAACTATGAAGTAATTCATGTAAAGGGTCAATCTCCTCATAGCTTATCTGCAGCAATGAGTGCAAAACAAGGTTTGCAGTAACCTGGGAGATATTTGCAAATATCACATACTCCACTGCTCCATTAGCCAATACGGCAGAAATAGTGGAAGGTAACTCTATACATATATCGAATACTAGGAAGATATGACATGAACAGCATTGCTTCCCTTCATTCTCTTCATGGATAATATGAACTTCAATCTTGTACGTATTTCTTAAAGATTATCTCAATATGTCAGATTTCTTCCATTGTAGGCTATACGAATCGAAATAAAAACATTTTGGCAAACAACCTGAAGAGAGTACTATGAAGTAATACTTGTCAAGGTTAAACCCCCTGACATCTTACCTTCAGCAATCAGCTCAATACAAGGTTGGCAGTTATGTAGGAGAGATTTGGGAATATGATATTCTCAATTTTTCCTGTTTCCAATAGGGCTGAGATAGTGGAAGTTCTCTCAAGGCATATATTGAACACTAGGAAGATATGACATTAACAGCATTGTATCCATTCACTCACCTCAAGGATAACACCACCTTCAGTCTTGTACATGTTTCCTGAAGGTTATCTCAATATATCAGATTTCTTCAATTGTAGGCTATACGAATTCAAATAAAAATATTTCGGCAAACACTCTCAAGAAAATATTCAGAAGTAATACATGTCAAGGTTAAACCTCCTGACATCAAATCTAAAGCAATGAGCTCCATACAACGTCGAGAGTTACGTAGTAGATATTTGGGAATGTCACATTTTCAATTGCTCCTTTGGCCATTAAGGTAGATAGAGTGGAAGGTATCTCAAGACATATATTGAACAATAGGAAGATACGACATTAACAGTTTTGTTTCCCTTCACAATTTTCATGGGTAATGTGAGCTACAATCTTGTGCATATGTCCTGAAGGTTATGTCAATACACGGTATTTCTCCTATCGAAGGCTATAGTAATCCGAATAAACTGATTTTGGCAAATAACTTAAGGAGAAAACTCTGAAGTAATACAAGTACAGGGCAAAGCTCCAGATATCTTCTCTGCAGCAAATATCTCAACATAAAGTTTGCAGTTCTCTCGGAGATATTGGAAAATATCCCATTCTCAATTGCTCCCTTGGCCAGTATGGGAGAAATACTGGAAGGTGTTTCAAGATAGACATTGACCACTAGGAAGATATGACATTAGCAGCATTGCTTCTCTTTACTCTCTTCATGGATAATAGGATTTTTAATCTTGTACAAATTTCCAGAAGGTTATATCAATATTTAAGGTTTCTTCAAAAGTAGGCCATAGGAATGCAAATAAAACCATTTTGTCAAATAACCTAAAACGAAAACTCTGCAGTAATACATGTAAAGGCTAAACCTCCTGATATCTTCTCTGCAGCGATGAGCTCAATACAAGGATTGCAGTTAGGTAGGACATATTTGCGAATATCTCATACTCATTTGCTACTTTGCCCTTTATGATAGATGTAGCGGAAGGTGTTTCAAGACATACATTGAAAACTAGGACGACATTATCTTAACATCCTTGTTCCCCTTCACTCTCTTCATGGATATTAGGACCTTCAATCTTGTACATATTTCCTGGCTGTTATCTCAGTATTGAGGATTTCTTCATTTGTAGACCGTAAGAGTCAACATGAACACCTTTTGGCAAATAACCTAAAGAGAAAGCTGTGAGGTAATACAGGTAAATGGTGAACCTCCACATAGCTTATCTGCAGTAATGTCCTCCATACGAGGTTTGCAGTTATCTGTGAAATTTTTGCTAATATCTCATTCTCAATTGTTCCATTGGCCAATACCATAGCTTTCATAGAAGTAATCTCAGGAAAGATGTTGAACGCAAGGATGATATTGTATTGACAGCATTGTTTAAATTCACTCACTTCGTGGCAGATATGAGCTTCATTCTTGTACATATCTCTTGGAGGGACTCTCCATATTTAGGAGTTCTTCATTTGGAGCCTATAGGAATCCAAAGACACACCTTTTGGCAAGTAACTTGAAGAGAAAACTATGAAGTAATTCATGTAAAGGGTAAATCTCCTCATAGCTTATCTGCAGCAATGAGTGCAAAACAATGTTTGCAGTAACCTGGGAGATATTTGCAAATATCACATACTCCACTGCTCCATTAGCCAATACGGCAGATATAGTGGAAGGTAACTCTATACATATATCGAATACTAGGAAGACATGACATGAACAGCATTGCTTCCCTTCATTCTCTTCATGGATAATATGAACTTCAATCTTGTACGTATTTCTTGAAGATTATCTCAATATGTCAGATTTCTTCCATTGTAGGCTATACGAATCGAAATAAAAATATTTTGGCAAACAACCTGAAGAGAATACTATGAAGTAATACTTGTCAATGTTAAACCCCCTGACATCCTACCTTCAGCAATCAGCTCAATACAAGGTTGGCAGTTATGTAGGAGAGATTTGGGAATATGATATTCTCAATTTTTCCTGTTTCCAATAGGGCTGAGATAGTGGAAGTTCTCTCAAGGCATATATTGAACACTAGGAAGATATGACATTAACAGCATTGTATCCATTCACTCACCTCAAGGATAACACCACCTTCAGTCTTGTACATGTTTCCTGAAGGTTATCTCAATATATCAGATTCCTTCAATTGTAGGCTATACGAATCCAAATAAAAATATTTCGGCAAACACCCTCAAGAAAATATTCAGAAGTAATACATGTCAAGGTTAAACCTCCTGACATCAAATCTAAAGCAATGAGCTCCATACAACGTCGAGAGTTACGTAGTAGATATTTGGGAATGTCACATTTTCAATTGCTCCTTTGGCCATTAAGGTAGATAGAGTGAAAGGTATCTCAAGACATATATTGAACAATAGGAAGATACGACATTAACAGCTTTGTTTCCCTTCACAATTTTCATGGGTAATGTGATCTACAATCTTGTGCATATGTCCTGAAGGTTATGTCAATACACGGTATTTCTCCTATCGAAGGCTATAGTAATCCGAATAAACTGATTTTGGCAAATAACTTAAGGAGAAAACTCTGAAGTAATACAAATACAGGGCAAAGCTCCAGATATCTTCTCGGCAGCAAATATCTCAACATAAGGTTTGCAGTTCTCTCGGAGATATTGGAAAACATCCCATTCTCAATTGCTCCCTTGGCCAGTATGGGAGAAATACTGGAAGGTGTTTCAAGATAGACATTGACCACTAGGAAGATATGACATTAGCAGCATTGCTTCCCTTTACTCTCTTCATGGATAATAGGATTTTTAATCTTCTACAAATTTCCAGAAGGTTATCTCAATATTTAAGGTTTCTTCAAAAGTAGGCCGTAGGAATGCAAATAAAACCATTTTGTCAAATAACCTAAAGCGAAAACTCTGCAGTAATACAAGTAAAGGCTAAACCTCCTGATATCTTCTCTGCAGCGATGAGCTCAATACAAGGATTGCAGTTAGGTAGGACATATTTGCGAATATCTCATACTCATTTGCTACTTTGGCCTTTATGATAGATGTAGCGGAAGGTGTTTCAAGACATACATTGAAAACTAGGACGACATTATCTTAACATCCTTGTTCCCCTTCACTCTCTTCATGGATATTAGGACCTTCAATCTTGTACATATTTCCTGGCTGTTATCTCAGTATTGAGGATTTCTTCATTTGTAGACCGTAAGAGTCAACATGAACACCTTTTGGCAAATAACCTAAAGAGAAAGCTGTGAGGTAATACAGGTAAATGGTGAACCTCCACATAGCTCATCTGCAGCAATGACCTCCATACGAGGTTTGCAGTTATCTGTGAAATTTTTGCTAATATCTCATTCTCAATTGTTCCATTGGCCAATACCATAGCTTTCATAGAAGTAATCTCAGGAAAGATGTTGAACGCAAGGAAGATATTGTATTGACAGCATTGTTTAAATTCACTCACTTCGTGGCAGATATGAGCTTCATTCTTGTACATATCTCTTGTAGGGACTCTCCATATTTAGGAGTTCTTCATTTGGAGCCTATAGGAATCCAAATACACACCTTTTGGCAAGTAACTTGAAGAGAAAACTATGAGGTAATTCATGTAAAGGGTAAATCTCCTCATAGCTTATCTGCAGCAATGAGTGCAAAACAAGGTTTGCAGTAACCTGGGAGATATTTGCAAATATCACATACTCCACTGCTCCATTAGCCAATACGGCAGAAATAGTGGAAGGTAACTCTATACATATATCGAATACTAGGAAGATATGACATGAACAGCATTGCTTCCCTTCATTCTCTTCATGGATAATATGAACTTCAATCTTGTACGTATTTCTTGAAGATTATCTCAATATATCAGATTTCTTCCATTGTAGGCTATACGAATCGAAATAAAAACATTTTGGCAAACAACCTGAAGAGAGTACTATGAAGTAATACTTGTCAAGGTTAAACCCCCTGACATCTTACCTTCAGCAATCAGCTCAATACAAGGTTGGCAGTTATGTAGGAGAGATTTGGGAATATGATATTCTCAATTTTTCCTGTTTCCAATAGGGCTGAGATAGTGGAAGTTCTCTCAAGGCATATATTGAACACTAGGAAGATATGACATTAACAGCATTGTATCCATTCACTCACCTCAAGGATAACACCACCTTCAGTCTTGTACATGTTTCCTGAAGGTTATCTCAATATATCAGATTTCTTCAATTGTAGGCTATACGAATCCAAATAAAAATATTTCGGCAAACACTCTCAAGAAAATATTCAGAAGTAATACATGTCAAGGTTAAACCTCCTGACATCAAATCTAAAGCAATGAGCTCCATACAACGTCGAGAGTTACGTAGTAGATATTTGGGAATGTCACATTTTCAATTGCTCCTTTGGCCATTAAGGTAGATAGAGTGGAAGGTATCTCAAGACATATATTGAACAATAGGAAGATACGACATTAACAGTTTTGTTTCCCTTCACAATTTTCATGGGTAATGTGAGCTACAATCTTGTGCATATGTCCTGAAGGTTATGTCAATACACGGTATTTCTCCTATCGAAGGCTATAGTAATCCGAATAAACTGATTTTGGCAAATAACTTAAGGAGAAAACTCTGAAGTAATACAAGTACAGGGCAAAGCTCCAGATATCTTCTCTGCAGCAAATATCTCAACATAAAGTTTGCAGTTCTCTCGGAGATATTGGAAAATATCCCATTCTCAATTGCTCCCTTGGCCAGTATGGGAGAAATACTGGAAGGTGTTTCAAGATAGACATTGACCACTAGGAAGATATGACATTAGCAGCATTGCTTCTCTTTACTCTCTTCATGGATAATAGGATTTTTAATCTTGTACAAATTTCCAGAAGGTTATATCAATATTTAAGGTTTCTTCAAAAGTAGGCCATAGGAATGCAAATAAAACCATTTTGTCAAATAACCTAAAACGAAAACTCTGCAGTAATACATGTAAAGGCTAAACCTCCTGATATCTTCTCTGCAGCGATGAGCTCAATACAAGGATTGCAGTTAGGTAGGACATATTTGCGAATATCTCATACTCATTTGCTACTTTGCCCTTTATGATAGATGTAGCGGAAGGTGTTTCAAGACATACATTGAAAACTAGGACGACATTATCTTAACATCCTTGTTCCCCTTCACTCTCTTCATGGATATTAGGACCTTCAATCTTGTACATATTTCCTGGCTGTTATCTCAGTATTGAGGATTTCTTCATTTGTAGACCGTAAGAGTCAACATGAACACCTTTTGGCAAATAACCTAAAGAGAAAGCTGTGAGGTAATACAGGTAAATGGTGAACCTCCACATAGCTTATCTGCAGTAATGTCCTCCATACGAGGTTTGCAGTTATCTGTGAAATTTTTGCTAATATCTCATTCTCAATTGTTCCATTGGCCAATACCATAGCTTTCATAGAAGTAATCTCAGGAAAGATGTTGAACGCAAGGATGATATTGTATTGACAGCATTGTTTAAATTCACTCACTTCGTGGCAGATATGAGCTTCATTCTTGTACATATCTCTTGGAGGGACTCTCCATATTTAGGAGTTCTTCATTTGGAGCCTATAGGAATCCAAAGACACACCTTTTGGCAAGTAACTTGAAGAGAAAACTATGAAGTAATTCATGTAAAGGGTAAATCTCCTCATAGCTTATCTGCAGCAATGAGTGCAAAACAATGTTTGCAGTAACCTGGGAGATATTTGCAAATATCACATACTCCACTGCTCCATTAGCCAATACGGCAGATATAGTGGAAGGTAACTCTATACATATATCGAATACTAGGAAGACATGACATGAACAGCATTGCTTCCCTTCATTCTCTTCATGGATAATATGAACTTCAATCTTGTACGTATTTCTTGAAGATTATCTCAATATGTCAGATTTCTTCCATTGTAGGCTATACGAATCGAAATAAAAACATTTTGGCAAACAACCTGAAGAGAATACTATGAAGTAATACTTGTCAATGTTAAACCCCCTGACATCCTACCTTCAGCAATCAGCTCAATACAAGGTTGGCAGTTATGTAGGAGAGATTTGGGAATATGATATTCTCAATTTTTCCTGTTTCCAATAGGGCTGAGATAGTGGAAGTTCTCTCAAGGCATATATTGAACACTAGGAAGATATGACATTAACAGCATTGTATCCATTCACTCACCTCAAGGATAACACCACCTTCAGTCTTGTACATGTTTCCTGAAGGTTATCTCAATATATCAGATTTCTTCAATTGTAGGCTATACGAATCCAAATAAAAATATTTCGGCAAACACCCTCAAGAAAATATTCAGAAGTAATACATGTCAAGGTTAAACCTCCTGACATCAAATCTAAAGCAATGAGCTCCATACAACGTCGAGAGTTACGTAGTAGATATTTGGGAATGTCACATTTTCAATTGCTCCTTTGGCCATTAAGGTAGATAGAGTGAAAGGTATCTCAAGACATATATTGAACAATAGGAAGATACGACATTAACAGCTTTGTTTCCCTTCACAATTTTCATGGGTAATGTGAGCTACAATCTTGTGCATATGTCCTGAAGGTTATGTCAATACACGGTATTTCTCCTATCGAAGGCTATAGTAATCCGAATAAACTGATTTTGGCAAATAACTTAAGGAGAAAACTCTGAAGTAATACAAATACAGGGCAAAGCTCCAGATATCTTCTCGGCAGCAAATATCTCAACATAAGGTTTGCAGTTCTCTCGGAGATATTGGAAAACATCCCATTCTCAATTGCTCCCTTGGCCAGTATGGGAGAAATACTGGAAGGTGTTTCAAGATAGACATTGACCACTAGGAAGACATGACATTAGCAGCATTGCTTCCCTTTACTCTCTTCATGGATAATAGGATTTTTAATCTTCTACAAATTTCCAGAAGGTTATCTCAATATTTAAGGTTTCTTCAAAAGTAGGCCGTAGGAATGCAAATAAAACCATTTTGTCAAATAACCTAAAGCGAAAACTCTGCAGTAATACAAGTAAAGGCTAAACCTCCTGATATCTTCTCTGCAGCGATGAGCTCAATACAAGGATTGCAGTTAGGTAGGACATATTTGCGAATATCTCATACTCATTTGCTACTTTGGCCTTTATGATAGATGTAGCGGAAGGTGTTTCAAGACATACATTGAAAACTAGGACGACATTATCTTAACATCCTTGTTCCCCTTCACTCTCTTCATGGATATTAGGACCTTCAATCTTGTACATATTTCCTGGCTGTTATCTCAGTATTGAGGATTTCTTCATTTGTAGACCGTAAGAGTCAACATGAACACCTTTTGGCAAATAACCTAAAGAGAAAGCTGTGAGGTAATACAGGTAAATGGTGAACCTCCACATAGCTTATCTGCAGCAATGACCTCCATACGAGGTTTGCAGTTATCTGTGAAATTTTTGCTAATATCTCATTCTCAATTGTTCCATTGGCCAATACCATAGCTTTCATAGAAGTAATCTCAGGAAAGATGTTGAACGCAAGGAAGATATTGTATTGACAGCATTGTTTAAATTCACTCACTTCGTGGCAGATATGAGCTTCATTCTTGTACATATCTCTTGTAGGGACTCTCCATATTTAGGAGTTCTTCATTTGGAGCCTATAGGAATCCAAATACACACCTTTTGGCAAGTAACTTGAAGAGAAAACTATGAGGTAATTCATGTAAAGGGTAAATCTCCTCATAGCTTATCTGCAGCAATGAGTGCAAAACAAGGTTTGCAGTAACCTGGGAGATATTTGCAAATATCACATACTCCACTGCTCCATTAGCCAATACGGCAGAAATAGTGGAAGGTAACTCTATACATATATCGAATACTAGGAAGATATGACATGAACAGCATTGCTTCCCTTCATTCTCTTCATGGATAATATGAACTTCAATCTTGTACGTATTTCTTGAAGATTATCTCAATATATCAGATTTCTTCCATTGTAGGCTATACGAATCGAAATAAAAACATTTTGGCAAACAACCTGAAGAGAGTACTATGAAGTAATACTTGTCAAGGTTAAACCCCCTGACATCTTACCTTCAGCAATCAGCTCAATACAAGGTTGGCAGTTATGTAGGAGAGATTTGGGAATATGATATTCTCAATTTTTCCTGTTTCCAATAGGGCTGAGATAGTGGAAGTTCTCTCAAGGCATATATTGAACACTAGGAAGATATGACATTAACAGCATTGTATCCATTCACTCACCTCAAGGATAACACCACCTTCAGTCTTGTACATGTTTCCTGAAGGTTATCTCAATATATCAGATTTCTTCAATTGTAGGCTATACGAATCCAAATAAAAATATTTCGGCAAACACCCTCAAGAAAATATTCAGAAGTAATACATGTCAAGGTTAAACCTCCTGACATCAAATCTAAAGCAATGAGCTCCATACAACGTCGAGAGTTACGTAGTAGATATTTGGGAATGTCACATTTTCAATTGCTCCTTTGGCCATTAATGTAGATAGAGTGGAAGGTATCTCAAGACATATATTGAACAATAGGAAGATACGACATTAACAGCTTTGTTTCCCTTCACAATTATCATGGGTAATGTAAGCTACAATCTTGTGCATATGTCCTGAAGGTTATGTCAATACATGGTATTTCTCCTATCGAAGGCTATAGTAATCCGAATAAACTGATTTTGGCAAATAACTTAAGGAGAAAACTCTGAAGTAATACAAGTACAGGGCAAAGGTCCAGATATCTCCTCTGCAGCAAATATCTCAACATAAGGTTTGCAGTTCTCTCGGAGATATTGGAAAATATCCCATTCTCAATTGCTCCCTTGGCCAGTATGGGAGAAATACTGGAAGGTGTTTCAAGATAGACATTGACCACTAGGAAGATATGACATTAGCAGCATTGCTTCCCTTTACTCTCTTCATGGATAATAGGATTTTTAATCTTCTACAAATTTCCAGAAGGTTATCTCAATATTTAAGGTTTCTTCAAAAGTAGGCCGTAGGATTGCAAATAAAACCATTTTGTCAAATAACCTAAAGCGAAAACTCTGCAGTAATACAAGTAAAGGCTAAACCTCCTGATATCTTCTCTGCAGCGATGAGCTCAATACAAGGATTGCAGTTCGGTAGGACATATTTGCGAATATCTCATACTCATTTGCTACTTTGCCCTTTATGATAGATGTAGCGGAAGGTGTTTCAAGACATACATTGAAAACTAGGACGACATTATCTTAACATCCTTGTTCCCCTTCACTCTCTTCATGGATATTAGGACCTTCAATCTTGTACATATTTCCTGGCTGTTATCTCAGTATTGAGGATTTCTTCATTTGTAGACCGTAAGAGTCAACATGAACACCTTTTGGCAAATAACCTAAAGAGAAAGCTGTGAGGTAATACAGGTAAATGGTGAACCTCCACATAGCTTATCTGCAGCAATGACCTCCATACGAGGTTTGCAGTTATCTGTGAAATTTTTGCTAATATCTCATTCTCAATTGTTCCATTGGCCAATACCATAGCTTTCATAGAAGTAATCTCAGGAAAGATGTTGAACGCAAGGAAGATATTGTATTGACAGCATTGTTTAAATTCACTCACTTCGTGGCAGATATGAGCTTCATTCTTGTACATATCTCTTGGAGGGACTCTCCATATTTAGGAGTTCTTCATTTGGAGCCTATAGGAATCCAAATACACACCTTTTGGCAAGTAACTTGAAGAGAAAACTATGAGGTAATTCATGTAAAGGGTAAATCTCCTCATAGCTTATCTGCAGCAATGAGTGCAAAACAAGGTTTGCAGTAACCTGGGAGATATTTGCAAATATCACATACTCCACTGCTCCATTAGCCAATACGGCAGAAATAGTGGAAGGTAACTCTATACATATATCGAATACTAGGAAGATATGACATGAACAGCATTGCTTCCCTTCATTCTCTTCATGGATAATATGAACTTCAATCTTGTACGTATTTCTTGAAGATTATCTCAATATGTCAGATTTCTTCCATTGTAGGCTATATGAATCGAAATAAAAACATTTTGGCAAACAACCTGAAGAGAGTACTATGAAGTAATACTTGTCAAGGTTAAACCCCCTGACATCCTACCTTCAGCAATCAGCTCAATACAAGGTTGGCAGTTATGTAGGAGAGATTTGGGAATATGATATTCTCAATTTTTCCTGTTTCCAATAGGGCTGAGATAGTGGAAGTTCTCTCAAGGCATATATTGAACACTAGGAAGATATGACATTAACAGCATTGTATCCATTCACTCACCTCAAGGATAACACCACCTTCAGTCTTGTACATGTTTCCTGAAGGTTATCTCAATATATCAGATTTCTTCAATTGTAGGCTATACGAATCCAAATAAAAATATTTCGGCAAACACCCTCAAGAAAATATTCAGAAGTAATACATGTCAAGGTTAAACCTCCTGACATCAAATCTAAAGCAATGAGCTCCATACAACGTCGAGAGTTACGTAGTAGATATTTGGGAATGTCACATTTTCAATTGCTCCTTTGGCCATTAATGTAGATAGAGTGGAAGGTATCTCAAGACATATATTGAACAATAGGAAGATACGACATTAACAGCTTTGTTTCCCTTCACAATTTTCATGGGTAATGTAAGCTACAATCTTGTGCATATGTCCTGAAGGTTATGTCAATACATGGTATTTCTCCTATCGAAGGCTATAGTAATCCGAATAAACTGATTTTGGCAAATAACTTAAGGAGAAAACTCTGAAGTAATACAAGTACAGGGCAAAGGTCCAGATATCTCCTCTGCAGCAAATATCTCAACATAAGGTTTGCAGTTCTCTCGGAGATATTGGAAAATATCCCATTCTCAATTGCTCCCTTGGCCAGTATGGGAGAAATACTGGAAGGTGTTTCAAGATAGACATTGACCACTAGGAAGATATGACATTAGCAGCATTGCTTCCCTTTACTCTCTTCATGGATAATAGGATTTTTAATCTTCTACAAATTTCCAGAAGGTTATCTCAATATTTAAGGTTTCTTCAAAAGTATACCATAGGAATGCAAATAAAACCATTTTGTCAAATAACCTAAAGCGAAAACTCTGCAGTAATACAAGTAAAGGCTAAACCTCCTGATATCTTCTCTGCAGCGATGAGCTCAATACAAGGATTGCAGTTAGGTAGGACATATTTGCGAATATCTCATACTCATTTGCTACTTTGCCCTTTATGATAGATGTAGCGGAAGGTGTTTCAAGACATACATTGAAAACTAGGACGATATTATGTCAACATCCTTGTTTCCCTTCACTCTCTTCATGGATATTAGGACCTTCAATCTTGTACATATTTCCTGGCTGTTATCTCAGTATTGAGGATTTCTTCATTTGTAGACCGTAAGAGTCAACATGAACACCTTTTGGCAAATAACCTAAAGAGAAAGCTGTGAGGTAATACAGGTAAATGGTGATCCTCCACATAGCTTATCTGCAGCAATGACCTCCATACGAGGTGTGCAGTTATCTGTGAAATTTTTGCTAATATCTCATTCTCAATTGTTCCATTGGCCAATACCATAGCTTTCATAGAAGTAATCTCAGGAAAGATGTTGAACGCAAGGAAGATATTGTATTGACAGCATTGTTTAAATTCACTCACTTCGTGGCAGATATGAGCTTCATTCTTGTACATATCTCTTGGAGGGACTCTCCATATTTAGGAGTTCTTCATTTGGAGCCTATAGGAATCCAAATACACACCTTTTGGCAAGTAACTTGAAGAGAAAACTATGAGGTAATTCATGTAAAGGGTAAATCTCCTCACAGCTTATCTGCAGCAATGAGTGCAAAACAAGGTTTGCAGTAACCTGGGAGATATTTGCAAATATCACATACTCCACTGCTCCATTAGCCAATACGGCAGATATAGTGGAAGGTAACTCTATACATATATCGAATACTAGGAAGATATGACATGAACAGCATTGCTTCCCTTCATTCTCTTCATGGATAATATGAACTTCAATCTTGTACGTATTTCTTGAAGATTATCTCAATATGTCAGATTTCTTCCATTGTAGGCTATACGAATCGAAATAAAAACATTTTGGCAAACAACCTGAAGAGAGTACTATGAAGTAATACTTGTCAAGGTTAAACCCCCTGACATCTTACCTTCAGCAATCAGCTCAATACAAGGTTGGCAGTTATGTAGGAGAGATTTGGGAATATGATATTCTCAATTTTTCCTGTTTCCAATAGGGCTGAGATAGTGGAAGTTCTCTCAAGGCATATATTGAACACTAGGAAGATATGACATTAACAGCATTGTATCCATTCACTCACCTCAAGGATAACACCACCTTCAGTCTTGTACATGTTTCCTGAAGGTTATCTCAATATATCAGATTTCTTCAATTGTAGGCTATACGAATCCAAATAAAAATATTTCGGCAAACACTCTCAAGAAAATATTCAGAAGTAATACATGTCAAGGTTAAACCTCCTGACATCAAATCTAAAGCAATGAGCTCCATACAACGTCGAGAGTTACGTAGTAGATATTTGGGAATGTCACATTTTCAATTGCTCCTTTGGCCATTAATGTAGATAGAGTGGAAGGTATCTCAAGACATATATTGTACAATAGGAAGATACGACATTAACAGCTTTGTTTCCCTTCAAAATTTTCATGGGTAATGTGAGCTACAATCTTGTGCATATGTCCTGAAGGTTATGTCAATAAACGGTATTTCTCCTATCGAAGGCTATAGTAATCCGAATAAACTGATTTTGGCAAATAACTTAAGAAGAAAACTCTGAAGTAATACAAGTACAGGGCAAAGCTCCAGATATCTTCTCTGCAGCAAATATCTCAACATAAGGTTTGCAGTTCTCTCGGAGATATTGGAAAATATCCCATTCTCAATTGCTCCCTTGGCCAGTATGGGAGAAATACTGGAAGGTGTTTCAAGATAGACATTGACCACTAGGAAGATATGACATTAGCAGCATTGCTTCCCTTTACTCTCTTCATGGATAATAGGATTTTCAATCTTCTACAAATTTCCAGAAGGTTATCTCAATATTTAAGGTTTCTTCAAAAGTAGGCCATAGGAATGCAAATAAAACCATTTTGTCAAATAACCTAAAGCGAAAACTCTGCAGTAATACATGTAAAGGCTAAACCTCCTGATATCTTCTCTGCAGCGATGAGCTCAATACAAGGATTGCAGTTAGGTAGGACATATTTGCGAATATCTCATACTCATTTGCTACTTTGCCCTTTATGATAGATGTAGCGGAAGGTGTTTCAAGACATACATTGAAAACTAGGACGACATTATCTTAACATCCTTGTTCCCCTTCACTCTCTTCATGGATATTAGGACCTTCAATCTTGTACATATTTCCTGACTGTTATCTCAGTATTGAGGATTTCTTCATTTGTAGACCGTAAGAGTCAACATGAACACCTTTTGGCAAATAACCTAAAGAGAAAGCTGTGAGGTAATACAGGTAAATGGTGAACCTCCACATAGCTTATCTGCAGCAATGTCCTCCATACGAGGTTTGCAGTTATCTGTGAAATTTTTGCTAATATCTCATTCTCAATTGTTCCATTGGCCAATACCATAGCTTTCATAGAAGTAATCTCAGGAAAGATGTTGAACGCAAGGATGATATTGTATTGACAGCATTGTTTAAATTCACTCACTTCGTGGCAGATATGAGCTTCATTCTTGTACATATCTCTTGGAGGGACTCTCCATATTTAGGAGTTCTTCATTTGGAGCCTATAGGAATCCAAAGACACAGCTTTTGGCAAGTAACTTGAAGAGAAAACTATGAAGTAATTCATGTAAAGGGTAAATCTCCTCATAGCTTATCTGCAGCAATGAGTGCAAAACAAGGTTTGCAGTAACCTGGGAGATATTTGCAAATATCACATACTCCACTGCTCCATTAGCCAATACGGCAGAAATAGTGGAAGGTAACTCTATACATATATCGAATACTAGGAAGATATGACATGAACAGCATTGCTTCCCTTCATTCTCTTCATGGATAATATGAACTTCAATCTTGTACGTATTTCTTGAAGATTATCTCAATATGTCAGATTTCTTCCATTGTAGGCTATACGAATCGAAATAAAAACATTTTGGCAAACAACCTGAAGAGAATACTATGAAGTAATACTTGTCAAGGTTAAACCCCCTGACATCTTACCTTCAGCAATCAGCTCAATACAAGGTTGGCAGTTATGTAGGACAGATTTGGGATTATGATATTCTCAATTTTTCCTGTTTCCAATAGGGCTGAGATAGTGGAAGTTCTCTCAAGGCATATATTGAACACTAGGAAGATATGACATTAACAGCATTGTATCCATTCACTCACCTCAAGGATAACACCACCTTCAGTCTTGTACATGTTTCCTGAAGGTTATCTCAATATATCAGATTTCTTCAATTGTAGGCTATACGAATCCAAATAAAAATATTTCGGCAAACACCCTCAAGAAAATATTCAGAAGTAATACATGTCAAGGTTAAACCTCCTGACATCAAATCTAAAGCAATGAGCTCCATACAACGTCGAGAGTTACGTAGTAGATATTTGGGAATGTCACATTTTCAATTGCTCCTTTGGCCATTAAGGTCGATAGAGTGGAAGGTATCTCAAGACATATATTGAACAATAGGAAGATACGACATTAACAGCTTTGTTTCCCTTCACAATTTTCATGGGTAATGTGAGCTACAATCTTGTGCATATGTCCTGAAGGTTATGTCAATACAGGGTATTTCTCCTATCGAAGGCTATAGCAATCCGAATAAACTGATTTTGGCAAATAACTTAAGGAGAAAACTCTGAAGTAATACAAGTACAGGGCAAACCTCCAGATATCTTCTCGGCAGCAAATATCTCAACATAAGGTTTGCAGTTCTCTCGGAGATATTGGAAAATATCCCATTCTCAATTGCTCCCTTGGCCAGTATGGGAGAAATACTGGAAGGTGTTTCAAGATAGACATTGACCACTAGGAAGGTATGACATTAGCAGCATTGCTTCCCTTTACTCTCTTCATGGATAATAGGATTTTTAATCTTCTACAAATTTCCAGAAGGTTATCTCAATATTTAAGGTTTCTTCAAAAGTAGGCCGTAGGAATGCAAATAAAACCATTTTGTCAAATAACCTAAAGCGAAAACTCTGCAGTAATACAAGTAAAGGCTAAACCTCCTGATATCTTCTCTGCAGCGATGAGCTCAATACAAGGATTGCAGTTAGGTAGGACATATTTGCGAATATCTCATACTCATTTGCTACTTTGGCCTTTATGATAGATGTAGCGGAAGGTGTTTCAAGACATACATTGAAAACTAGGACGACATTATCTTAACATCCTTGTTCCCCTTCACTCTCTTCATGGATATTAGGACCTTCAATCTTGTACATATTTCCTGGCTGTTATCTCAGTATTGAGGATTTCTTCATTTGTAGACTGTAAGAGTCAACATGAACACCTTTTGGCAAATAACCTAAAGAGAAAGCTGTGAGGTAATACAGGTAAATGGTGAACCTCCACATAGGTTATCTGCAGCAATGACCTCCATACGAGGTTTGCAGTTATCTGTGAAATTTTTGCTAATATCTCATTCTCAATTGTTCCATTGGCCAATACCATAGCTTTCATAGAAGTAATCTCAGGAAAGATGTTGAACGCAAGGAAGATATTGTATTGACAGCATTGTTTAAATTCACTCACTTCGTGGCAGATATGAGCTTCATTCTTGTACATATCTCTTGGAGGGACTCTCCATATTTAGGAGTTCTTCATTTGGAGCCTATAGGAATCCAAATACACACCTTTTGGCAAGTAACTTGAAGAGAAAACTATGAGGTAATTCATGTAAAGGGTAAATCTCCTCACAGCTTATCTGCAGCAATGAGTGCAAAACAAGGTTTGCAGTAACCTGAGAGATATTTGCAAATATCACATACTCCACTGCTCCATTAGCCAATACGGCAGATATAGTGGAAGGTAACTCTATACATATATCGAATACTAGGAATATATGACATGAACAGCATTGCTTCCCTTCATTCTCTTCATGGATAATATGAACTTCAATCTTGTACGTATTTCTTGAAGATTATCTCAATATGTCAGATTTCTTCCATTGTAGGCTATACGAATCGAAATAAAAACATTTTGGCAAACAACCTGAAGAGAATACTATGAAGTAATACTTGTCAAGGTTAAACCCCCTGACATCTTACCTTCAGCAATCAGCTCAATACAAGGTTGGCAGTTATGTAGGAGAGATTTGGGAATATGATATTCTCAATTTTTCCTGTTTCCAATAGGGCTGAGATAGTGGAAGTTCTCTCAAGGCATATATTGAACACTAGGAAGATATGACATTAACAGCATTGTATCCATTCACTCACCTCAAGGATAACACCACCTTCAGTCTTGTACATGTTTCCTGAAGGTTATCTCAATATATCAGATTTCTTCAATTGTAGGCTATACGAATCCAAATAAAAATATTTCGGCAAACACCCTCAAGAAAATATTCAGAAGTAATACATGTCAAGGTTAAACCTCCTGACATCAAATCTAAAGCAATGAGCTCCATACAACGTCGAGAGTTACGTAGTAGATATTTGGGAATGTCACATTTTCAATTGCTCCTTTGGCCATTAAGGTAGATAGAGTGGAAGGTATCTCAAGACATATATTGAACAATAGGAAGATACGACATTAACAGCTTTGTTTCCCTTCACAATTTTCATGGGTAATGTGAGCTACAATCTTGTGCATATGTCCTGAAGGTTATGTCAATACACGGTATTTCTCCTATCGAAGGCTATAGCAATCCGAATAAACTGATTTTGGCAAATAACTTAAGGAGAAAACTCTGAAGTAATACAAGTACAGGGCAAACCTCCAGATATCTTCTCTGCAGCAAATATCTCAACATAAGGTTTGCAGTTCTCTCGGAGATATTGGAAAATTTCCCATTCTCAATTGCTCCCTTGGCCAGTATGGGAGAAATACTGGAAGGTGTTTGAAGATAGACATTAAACACTAGGAAGATATGACATTAGCAGCATTGCTTCCCTTTACTCTCTTCATGGATAATAGGATTTTTAATCTTGTACAAATTTCCAGAAGGTTATCTCAATATTTAAGGTTTCTTCAAAAGTAGGCCATAGGAATGCAAATAAAACCATTTTGTCAAATAACCTAAAGCGAAAACTCTGCAGTAATACATGTAAAGGCTAAACCTCCTGATATCTTCTCTGCAGCGATGAGCTCAATACAAGGATTGCAGTTAGGTAGGACATATTTGCGAATATCTCATACTCATTTGCTACTTTGCCCTTTATGATAGATGTAGCGGAAGGTGTTTCAAGACATACATTGAAAACTAGGACGACATTATCTTAAAATCCTTGTTCCCCTTCACTCTCTTCATGGATATTAGGACCTTCAATCTTGTACATATTTCCTGGCTGTTATCTCAGTATTGAGGATTTCTTCATTTGTAGACCGTAAGAGTCAACATGAACACCTTTTGGCAAATAACCTAAAGAGAAAGCTGTGAGGTAATACAGGTAAATGGTGAACCTCCACATAGCTTATCTGCAGCAATGTCCTCCATACGAGGTTTGCAGTTATCTGTGAAATTTTTGCTAATATCTCATTCTCAATTGTTCCATTGGCCAATACCATAGCTTTCATAGAAGTAATCTCAGGAAAGATGTTGAACGCAAGGATGATATTGTATTGACAGCATTGTTTAAATTCACTCACTTCGTGGCAGATATGAGCTTCATTCTTGTACATATCTCTTGGAGGGACTCTCCATATTTAGGAGTTCTTCATTTGGAGCCTATAGGAATCCAAAGACACACCTTTTGGCAAGTAACTTGAAGAGAAAACTATGAGGTAATTCATGTAAAGGGTAAATCTCCTCATAGCTTATCTGCAGCAATGAGTGCAAAACAAGGTTTGCAGTAACCTGGGAGATATTTGCAAATATCACATACTCCACTGCTCCATTAGCCAATACGGCAGAAATAGTGGAAGGTAACTCTATACATATATCGAATACTAGGAAGATATGACATGAACAGCATTGCTTCCCTTCATTCTCTTCATGGATAATATGAACTTCAATCTTGTACGTATTTCTTGAAGATTATCTCAATATGTCAGATTTCTTCCATTGTAGGCTATACGAATCGAAATAAAAACATTTTGGCAAACAACCTGAAGAGAATACTATGAAGTAATACTTGTCAAGGTTAAACCCCCTGACATCTTACCTTCAGCAATCAGCTCAATACAAGGTTGGCAGTTATGTAGGAGAGATTTGGGAATATGATATTCTCAATTTTTCCTGTTTCCAATAGGGCTGAGATAGTGGAAGTTCTCTCAAGGCATATATTGAACACTAGGAAGATATGACATTAACAGCATTGTATCCATTCACTCACCTCAAGGATAACACCACCTTCAGTCTTGTACATGTTTCCTGAAGGTTATCTCAATATATCAGATTTCTTCAATTGTAGGCTATACGAATCCAAATAAAAATATTTCGGCAAACACCCTCAAGAAAATATTCAGAAGTAATACATGTCAAGGTTAAACCTCCTGACATCAAATCTAAAGCAATGAGCTCCATACAACGTCGAGAGTTACGTAGTAGATATTTGGGAATGTCACATTTTCAATTGCTCCTTTGGCCATTAATGTAGATAGAGTGGAAGGTATCTCAAGACATATATTGAACAATAGGAAGATACGACATTAACAGCTTTGTTTCCCTTCACAATTTTCATGGGTAATGTGAGCTACAATCTTGTGCATATGTCCTGAAGGTTATGTGAATACACGGTATTTCTCCTATCGAAGGCTATAGCAATCCGAATAAACTGATTTTGGCAAATAACTTAAGGAGAAAACTCTGAAGTAATACAAGTACAGGGCAAACCTCCAGATATCTTCTCTGCAGCAAATATCTCAACATAAGGTTTGCAGTTCTCTCGGAGATATTGGAAAATATCCCATTCTCAATTGCTCCCTTGGCCAGTATGGGAGAAATACTGGAAGGTGTTTGAAGATAGACATTAAACACTAGGAAGATATGACATTAGCAGCATTGCTTCCCTTTACTCTCTTCATGGATAATAGGATTTTTAATCTTGTACAAATTTCCAGAAGGTTATCTCAATATTTAAGGTTTCTTCAAAAGTAGGCCATAGGAATGCAAATAAAACCATTTTGTCAAATAACCTAAAGCGAAAACTCTGCAGTAATACATGTAAAGGCTAAACCTCCTGATATCTTCTCTGCAGCGATGAGCTCAATACAAGGATTGCAGTTAGGTAGGACATATTTGCGAATATCTCATACTCATTTGCTACTTTGCCCTTTATGATAGATGTAGCGGAAGGTGTTTCAAGACATACATTGAAAACTAGGACGACATTATCTTAACATCCTTGTTCCCCTTCACTCTCTTCATGGATATTAGGACCTTCAATCTTGTACATATTTCCTGGCTGTTATCTCAGTATTGAGGATTTCTTCATTTGTAGACCGTAAGAGTCAACATGAACACCTTTTGGCAAATAACCTAAAGAGAAAGCTGTGAGGTAATACAGGTAAATGGTGAACCTCCACATAGCTTATCTGCAGCAATGTCCTCCATACGAGGTTTGCAGTTATCTGTGAAATTTTTGCTAATATCTCATTCTCAATTGTTCCATTGGCCAATACCATAGCTTTCATAGAAGTAATCTCAGGAAAGATGTTGAACGCAAGGATGATATTGTATTGACAGCATTGTTTAAATTCACTCACTTCGTGGCAGATATGAGCTTCATTCTTGTACATATCTCTTGGAGGGACTCTCCATATTTAGGAGTTCTTCATTTGGAGCCTATAGGAATCCAAAGACACACCTTTTGGCAAGTAACTTGAAGAGAAAACTATGAGGTAATTCATGTAAAGGGTAAATCTCCTCATAGCTTATCTGCAGCAATGAGTGCAAAACAAGGTTTGCAGTAACCTGGGAGATATTTGCAAATATCACATACTCCACTGCTCCATTAGCCAATACGGCAGAAATAGTGGAAGGTAACTCTATACATATATCGAATACTAGGAAGATATGACATGAATAGCATTGCTTCCCTTCATTCTCTTCATGGATAATATGAACTTCAATCTTGTACGTATTTCTTGAAGATTATCTCAATATGTCAGATTTCTTCCATTGTAGGCTATACGAATCGAAATAAAAACATTTTGGCAAACAACCTGAAGAGAATACTATGAAGTAATACTTGTCAAGGTTAAACCCCCTGACATCTTACCTTCAGCAATCAGCTCAATACAAGGTTGGCAGTTATGTAGGAGAGATTTGGGAATATGATATTCTCAATTTTTCCTGTTTCCAATAGGGCTGAGATAGTGGAAGTTCTCTCAAGGCATATATTGAACACTAGGAAGATATGACATTAACAGCATTGTATCCATTCACTCACCTCAAGGATAACACCACCTTCAGTCTTGTACATGTTTCCTGAAGGTTATCTCAATATATCAGATTTCTTCAATTGTAGGCTATACGAATCCAAATAAAAATATTTCGGCAAACACCCTCAAGAAAATATTCAGAAGTAATACATGTCAAGGTTAAACCTCCTGACATCAAATCTAAAGCAATGAGCTCCATACAACGTCGAGAGTTACGTAGTAGATATTTGGGAATGTCACATTTTCAATTGCTCCTTTGGCCATTAATGTAGATAGAGTGGAAGGTATCTCAAGACATATATTGAACAATAGGAAGATACGACATTAACAGCTTTGTTTCCCTTCACAATTTTCATGGGTAATGTGAGCTACAATCTTGTGCATATGTCCTGAAGGTTATGTGAATACACGGTATTTCTCCTATCGAAGGCTATAGCAATCCGAATAAACTGATTTTGGCAAATAACTTAAGGAGAAAACTCTGAAGTAATACAAGTACAGGGCAAACCTCCAGATATCTTCTCTGCAGCAAATATCTCAACATAAGGTTTGCAGTTCTCTCGGAGATATTGGAAAATATCCCATTCTCAATTGCTCCCTTGGCCAGTATGGGAGAAATACTGGAAGGTGTTTGAAGATAGACATTAAACACTAGGAAGATATGACATTAGCAGCATTGCTTCCCTTTACTCTCTTCATGGATAATAGGATTTTTAATCTTGTACAAATTTCCAGAAGGTTATCTCAATATTTAAGGTTTCTTCAAAAGTAGGCCATAGGAATGCAAATAAAACCATTTTGTCAAATAACCTAAAGCGAAAACTCTGCAGTAATACATGTAAAGGCTAAACCTCCTGATATCTTCTCTGCAGCGATGAGCTCAATACAAGGATTGCAGTTAGGTAGGACATATTTGCGAATATCTCATACTCATTTGCTACTTTGCCCTTTATGATAGATGTAGCGGAAGGTGTTTCAAGACATACATTGAAAACTAGGACGACATTATCTTAACATCCTTGTTCCCCTTCACTCTCTTCATGGATATTAGGACCTTCAATCTTGTACATATTTCCTGGCTGTTATCTCAGTATTGAGGATTTCTTCATTTGTAGACCGTAAGAGTCAACATGAACACCTTTTGGCAAATAACCTAAAGAGAAAGCTGTGAGGTAATACAGGTAAATGGTGAACCTCCACATAGCTTATCTGCAGCAATGTCCTCCATACGAGGTTTGCAGTTATCTGTGAAATTTTTGCTAATATCTCATTCTCAATTGTTCCATTGGCCAATACCATAGCTTTCATAGAAGTAATCTCAGGAAAGATGTTGAACGCAAGGATGATATTGTATTGACAGCATTGTTTAAATTCACTCACTTCGTGGCAGATATGAGCTTCATTCTTGTACATATCTCTTGGAGGGACTCTCCATATTTAGGAGTTCTTCATTTGGAGCCTATAGGAATCCAAATACACACCTTTTGGCAAGTAACTTGAAGAGAAAACTATGAGGTAATTCATGTAAAGGGTAAATCTCCTCATAGCTTCTCTGCAGCAATGAGTGCAAAACAAGGTTTGCAGTAACCTGGGAGATATTTGCAAATATCACATACTCCACTGCTCCATTAGCCAATACGGCAGAAATAGTGGAAGGTAACTCTATACATATATCGAATACTAGGAAGATATGACATGAACAGCATTGCTTCCCTTCATTCTCTTCATGGATAATATGAACTTCAATCTTGTACGTATTTCTTGAAGATTATCTCAATATGTCAGATTTCTTCCATTGTAGGCTATACGAATCGAAATAAAAACATTTTGGCAAACAACCTGAAGAGAATACTATGAAGTAATACTTGTCAAGGTTAAACCCCCTGACATCTTACCTTCAGCAATCAGCTCAATACAAGGTTGGCAGTTATGTAGGAGAGATTTGGGAATATAATATTCTCAATTTTTCCTGTTTCCAATAGGGCTGAGATAGTGGAAGTTCTCTCAAGGCATATATTGAACACTAGGAAGATATGACATTAACAGCATTGTATCCATTCACTCACCTCAAGGATAACACCACCTTCAGTCTTGTACATGTTTCCTGAAGGTTATCTCAATATATCAGATTTCTTCAATTGTAGGCTATACGAATCCAAATAAAAATATTTCGGCAAACACCCTCAAGAAAATATTCAGAAGTAATACATGTCAAGGTTAAACCTCCTGACATCAAATCTAAAGCAATGAGCTCCATACAACGTCGAGAGTTACGTAGTAGATATTTGGGAATGTCACATTTTCAATTGCTCCTTTGGCCATTAATGTAGATAGAGTGGAAGGTATCTCAAGACATATATTGAACAATAGGAAGATACGACATTAACAGCTTTGTTTCCCTTCACAATTTTCATGGGTAATGTGAGCTACAATCTTGTGCATATGTCCTGAAGGTTATGTGAATACACGGTATTTCTCCTATCGAAGGCTATAGCAATCCGAATAAACTGATTTTGGCAAATAACTTAAGGAGAAAACTCTGAAGTAATAAAAGTACAGGGCAAACCTCCAGATATCTTCTCTGCAGCAAATATCTCAACATAAGGTTTGCAGTTCTCTCGGAGATATTGGAAAATATCCCATTCTCAATTGCTCCCTTGGCCAGTATGGGAGAAATACTGGAAGGTGTTTGAAGATAGACATTAAACACTAGGAAGATATGACATTAGCAGCATTGCTTCCCTTTACTCTCTTCATGGATAATAGGATTTTTAATCTTGTACAAATTTCCAGAAGGTTATCTCAATATTTAAGGTTTCTTCAAAAGTAGGCCATAGGAATGCAAATAAAACCATTTTGTCAAATAACCTAAAGCGAAAACTCTGCAGTAATACATGTAAAGGCTAAACCTCCTGATATCTTCTCTGCAGCGATGAGCTCAATACAAGGATTGCAGTTAGGTAGGACATATTTGCGAATATCTCATACTCATTTGCTACTTTGCCCTTTATGATAGATGTAGCGGAAGGTGTTTCAAGACATACATTGAAAACTAGGACGACATTATCTTAACATCCTTGTTCCCCTTCACTCTCTTCATGGATATTAGGACCTTCAATCTTGTACATATTTCCTGGCTGTTATCTCAGTATTGAGGATTTCTTCATTTGTAGACCGTAAGAGTCAACATGAACACCTTTTGGCAAATAACCTAAAGAGAAAGCTGTGAGGTAATACAGGTAAATGGTGAACCTCCACATAGCTTATCTGCAGTAATGTCCTCCATACGAGGTTTGCAGTTATCTGTGAAATTTTTGCTAATATCTCATTCTCAATTGTTCCATTGGCCAATACCATAGCTTTCATAGAAGTAATCTCAGGAAAGATGTTGAACGCAAGGATGATATTGTATTGACAGCATTGTTTAAATTCACTCACTTCGTGGCAGATATGAGCTTCATTCTTGTACATATCTCTTGGAGGGACTCTCCATATTTAGGAGTTCTTCATTTGGAGCCTATAGGAATCCAAATACACACCTTTTGGCAAGTAACTTGAAGAGAAAACTATGAAGTAATTCATGTAAAGGGTAAATCTCCTCATAGCTTATCTGCAGCAATGAGTGCAAAACAATGTTTGCAGTAACCTGGGAGATATTTGCAAATATCACATACTCCACTGCTCCATTAGCCAATACGGCAGATATAGTGGAAGGTAACTCTATACATATATCGAATACTAGGAAGACATGACATGAACAGCATTGCTTCCCTTCATTCTCTTCATGGATAATATGAACTTCAATCTTGTACGTATTTCTTGAAGATTATCTCAATATGTCAGATTTCTTCCATTGTAGGCTATACGAATCGAAATAAAAACATTTTGGCAAACAACCTGAAGAGAATACTATGAAGTAATACTTGTCAATGTTAAACCCCCTGACATCCTACCTTCAGCAATCAGCTCAATACAAGGTTGGCAGTTATGTAGGAGAGATTTGGGAATATGATATTCTCAATTTTTCCTGTTTCCAATAGGGCTGAGATAGTGGAAGTTCTCTCAAGGCATATATTGAACACTAGGAAGATATGACATTAACAGCATTGTATCCATTCACTCACCTCAAGGATAACACCACCTTCAGTCTTGTACATGTTTCCTGAAGGTTATCTCAATATATCAGATTCCTTCAATTGTAGGCTATACGAATCCAAATAAAAATATTTCGGCAAACACCCTCAAGAAAATATTCAGAAGTAATACATGTCAAGGTTAAACCTCCTGACATCAAATCTAAAGCAATGAGCTCCATACAACGTCGAGAGTTACGTAGTAGATATTTGGGAATGTCACATTTTCAATTGCTCCTTTGGCCATTAAGGTAGATAGAGTGAAAGGTATCTCAAGACATATATTGAACAATAGGAAGATACGACATTAACAGCTTTGTTTCCCTTCACAATTTTCATGGGTAATGTGAGCTACAATCTTGTGCATATGTCCTGAAGGTTATGTCAATACACGGTATTTCTCCTATCGAAGGCTATAGTAATCCGAATAAACTGATTTTGGCAAATAACTTAAGGAGAAAACTCTGAAGTAATACAAATACAGGGCAAAGCTCCAGATATCTTCTCGGCAGCAAATATCTCAACATAAGGTTTGCAGTTCTCTCGGAGATATTGGAAAACATCCCATTCTCAATTGCTCCCTTGGCCAGTATGGGAGAAATACTGGAAGGTGTTTCAAGATAGACATTGACCACTAGGAAGATATGACATTAGCAGCATTGCTTCCCTTTACTCTCTTCATGGATAATAGGATTTTTAATCTTCTACAAATTTCCAGAAGGTTATCTCAATATTTAAGGTTTCTTCAAAAGTAGGCCGTAGGAATGCAAATAAAACCATTTTGTCAAATAACCTAAAGCGAAAACTCTGCAGTAATACAAGTAAAGGCTAAACCTCCTGATATCTTCTCTGCAGCGATGAGCTCAATACAAGGATTGCAGTTAGGTAGGACATATTTGCGAATATCTCATACTCATTTGCTACTTTGGCCTTTATGATAGATGTAGCGGAAGGTGTTTCAAGACATACATTGAAAACTAGGACGACATTATCTTAACATCCTTGTTCCCCTTCACTCTCTTCATGGATATTAGGACCTTCAATCTTGTACATATTTCCTGGCTGTTATCTCAGTATTGAGGATTTCTTCATTTGTAGACCGTAAGAGTCAACATGAACACCTTTTGGCAAATAACCTAAAGAGAAAGCTGTGAGGTAATACAGGTAAATGGTGAACCTCCACATAGCTTATCTGCAGCAATGACCTCCATACGAGGTTTGCAGTTATCTGTGAAATTTTTGCTAATATCTCATTCTCAATTGTTCCATTGGCCAATACCATAGCTTTCATAGAAGTAATCTCAGGAAAGATGTTGAACGCAAGGAAGATATTGTATTGACAGCATTGTTTAAATTCACTCACTTCGTGGCAGATATGAGCTTCATTCTTGTACATATCTCTTGGAGGGACTCTCCATATTTAGGAGTTCTTCATTTGGAGCCTATAGGAATCCAAATACACACCTTTTGGCAAGTAACTTGAAGAGAAAACTATGAGGTAATTCATGTAAAGGGTAAATCTCCTCATAGCTTATCTGCAGCAATGAGTGCAAAACAAGGTTTGCAGTAACCTGGGAGATATTTGCAAATATCACATACTCCACTGCTCCATTAGCCAATACGGCAGAAATAGTGGAAGGTAACTCTATACATATATCGAATACTAGGAAGATATGACATGAACAGCATTGCTTCCCTTCATTCTCTTCATGGATAATATGAACTTCAATCTTGTACGTATTTCTTGAAGATTATCTCAATATATCAGATTTCTTCCATTGTAGGCTATACGAATCGAAATAAAAACATTTTGGCAAACAACCTGAAGAGAGTACTATGAAGTAATACTTGTCAAGGTTAAACCCCCTGACATCTTACCTTCAGCAATCAGCTCAATACAAGGTTGGCAGTTATGTAGGAGAGATTTGGGAATATGATATTCTCAATTTTTCCTGTTTCCAATAGGGCTGAGATAGTGGAAGTTCTCTCAAGGCATATATTGAACACTAGGAAGATATGACATTAACAGCATTGTATCCATTCACTCACCTCAAGGATAACACCACCTTCAGTCTTGTACATGTTTCCTGAAGGTTATCTCAATATATCAGATTTCTTCAATTGTAGGCTATACGAATCCAAATAAAAATATTTCGGCAAACACCCTCAAGAAAATATTCAGAAGTAATACATGTCAAGGTTAAACCTCCTGACATCAAATCTAAAGCAATGAGCTCCATACAACGTCGAGAGTTACGTAGTAGATATTTGGGAATGTCACATTTTCAATTGCTCCTTTGGCCATTAATGTAGATAGAGTGGAAGGTATCTCAAGACATATATTGAACAATAGGAAGATACGACATTAACAGTTTTGTTTCCCTTCACAATTTTCATGGGTAATGTGAGCTACAATCTTGTGCATATGTCCTGAAGGTTATGTCAATACAGGGTATTTCTCCTATCGAAGGCTATAGCAATCCGAATAAACTGATTTTGGCAAATAACTTAAGGAGAAAACTCTGAAGTAATACAAGTACAGGGCAAACCTCCAGAAATCTTCTCGGCAGCAAATATCTCAACATAAGGTTTGCAGTTCTCTCGGAGATATTGGAAAACATCCCATTCTCAATTGCTCCCTTGGCCAGTATGGGAGAAATACTGGAAGGTGTTTCAAGATAGACATTGACCACTAGGAAGATATGACATTAGCAGCATTGCTTCCCTTTACTCTCTTCATGGATAATAGGATTTTTAATCTTCTACAAATTTCCAGAAGGTTATCTCAATATTTAAGGTTTCTTCAAAAGTAGGCCGTAGGAATGCAAATAAAACCATTTTGTCAAATAACCTAAAGCGAAAACTCTGCAGTAATACAAGTAAAGGCTAAACCTCCTGATATCTTCTCTGCAGCGATGAGCTCAATACAAGGATTGCAGTTCGGTAGGACATATTTGCGAATATCTCATACTCATTTGCTACTTTGCCCTTTATGATAGATGTAGCGGAAGGTGTTTCAAGACATACATTGAAAACTAGGACGACATTATCTTAACATCTTTGTTCCCCTTCACTCTCTTCATGGATATTAGGACCTTAAATCTTGTACATATTTCCTGGCTGTTATCTCAGTATTGAGGATTTCTTCATTTGTAGACCGTAAGAGTCAACATGAACACCTTTTGGCAAATAACCTAAAGAGAAAGCTGTGAGGTAATACAGGTAAATGGTGAACCTCCACATAGCTTATCTGCAGCAATGACCTCCATACGAGGTTTGCAGTTATCTGTGAAATTTTTGCTAATATCTCATTCTCAATTGTTCCATTGGCCAATACCATAGCTTTCATAGAAGTAATCTCAGGAAAGATGTTGAACGCAAGGAAGATATTGTATTGACAGCATTGTTTAAATTCACTCACTTCGTGGCAGATATGAGCTTCATTCTTGTACATATCTCTTGGAGGGACTCTCCATATTTAGGAGTTCTTCATTTGGAGCCTATAGGAATCCAAATACACACCTTTTGGCAAGTAACTTGAAGAGAAAACTATGAGGTAATTCATGTAAAGGGTAAATCTCCTCATAGCTTATCTGCAGCAATGAGTGCAAAACAAGGTTTGCAGTAACCTGGGAGATATTTGCAAATATCACATACTCCACTGCTCCATTAGCCAATACGGCAGAAATAGTGGAAGGTAACTCTATACATATATCGAATACTAGGAAGATATGACATTAACAGCATTGCTTCCCTTCATTCTCTTCATGGATAATATGAACTTCAATCTTGTACGTATTTCTTGAAGATTATCTCAATATGTCAGATTTCTTCCATTGTAGGCTATATGAATCGAAATAAAAACATTTTGGCAAACAACCTGAAGAGAGTACTATGAAGTAATACTTGTCAAGGTTAAACCCCCTGACATCCTACCTTCAGCAATCAGCTCAATACAAGGTTGGCAGTTATGTAGGAGAGATTTGGGAATATGATATTCTCAATTTTTCCTGTTTCCAATAGGGCTGAGATAGTGGAAGTTCTCTCAAGGCATATATTGAACACTAGGAAGATATGACATTAACAGCATTGTATCCATTCACTCACCTCAAGGATAACACCACCTTCAGTCTTGTACATGTTTCCTGAAGGTTATCTCAATATATCAGATTTCTTCAATTGTAGGCTATACGAATCCAAATAAAAATATTTCGGCAAACACCCTCAAGAAAATATTCAGAAGTAATACATGTCAAGGTTAAACCTCCTGACATCAAATCTAAAGCAATGAGCTCCATACAACGTCGAGAGTTACGTAGTAGATATTTGGGAATGTCACATTTTCAATTGCTCCTTTGGCCATTAAGGTCGATAGAGTGGAAGGTATCTCAAGACATATATTGAACAATAGGAAGATACGACATTAACAGCTTTGTTTCCCTTCACAATTTTCATGGGTAATGTGAGCTACAATTTTGTGCATATGTCCTGAAGGTTATGTCAATACAGGGTATTTCTCCTATCGAAGGCTATAGCAATCCGAATAAACTGATTTTGGCAAATAACTTAAGGAGAAAACTCTGAAGTAATACAAGTACAGGGCAAACCTCCAGAAATCTTCTCGGCAGCAAATATCTCAACATAAGGTTTGCAGTTCTCTCGGAGATATTGGAAAATATCCCATTCTCAATTGCTCCCTTGGCCAGTATGGGAGAAATACTGGAAGGTGTTTCAAGATAGACATTGACCACTAGGAAGATATGACATTAGCAGCATTGCTTCCCTTTACTCTCTTCATGGATAATAGGATTTTTAATCTTCTACAAATTTCCAGAAGGTTATCTCAATATTTAAGGTTTCTTCAAAAGTATACCATAGGAATGCAAATAAAACCATTTTGTCAAATAACCTAAAGCGAAAACTCTGCAGTAATACAAGTAAAGGCTAAACCTCCTGATATCTTCTCTGCAGCGATGAGCTCAATACAAGGATTGCAGTTAGGTAGGACATATTTGCGAATATCTCATACTCATTTGCTACTTTGCCCTTTATGATAGATGTAGCGGAAGGTGTTTCAAGACATACATTGAAAACTAGGACGATATTATGTCAACATCCTTGTTTCCCTTCACTCTCTTCATGGATATTAGGACCTTCAATCTTGTACATATTTCCTGGCTGTTATCTCAGTATTGAGGATTTCTTCATTTGTAGACCGTAAGAGTCAACATGAACACCTTTTGGCAAATAACCTAAAGAGAAAGCTGTGAGGTAATACAGGTAAATGGTGATCCTCCACATAGCTTATCTGCAGCAATGACCTCCATACGAGGTGTGCAGTTATCTGTGAAATTTTTGCTAATATCTCATTCTCAATTGTTCCATTGGCCAATACCATAGCTTTCATAGAAGTAATCTCAGGAAAGATGTTGAACGCAAGGAAGATATTGTATTGACAGCATTGTTTAAATTCACTCACTTCGTGGCAGATATGAGCTTCATTCTTGTACATATCTCTTGGAGGGACTCTCCATATTTAGGAGTTCTTCATTTGGAGCCTATAGGAATCCAAATACACACCTTTTGGCAAGTAACTTGAAGAGAAAACTATGAGGTAATTCATGTAAAGGGTAAATCTCCTCACAGCTTATCTGCAGCAATGAGTGCAAAACAAGGTTTGCAGTAACCTGGGAGATATTTGCAAATATCACATACTCCACTGCTCCATTAGCCAATACGGCAGATATAGTGGAAGGTAACTCTATACATATATCGAATACTAGGAAGATATGACATGAACAGCATTGCTTCCCTTCATTCTCTTCATGGATAATATGAACTTCAATCTTGTACGTATTTCTTGAAGATTATCTCAATATGTCAGATTTCTTCCATTGTAGGCTATACGAATCGAAATAAAAACATTTTGGCAAACAACCTGAAGAGAGTACTATGAAGTAATACTTGTCAAGGTTAAACCCCCTGACATCTTACCTTCAGCAATCAGCTCAATACAAGGTTGGCAGTTATGTAGGAGAGATTTGGGAATATGATATTCTCAATTTTTCCTGTTTCCAATAGGGCTGAGATAGTGGAAGTTCTCTCAAGGCATATATTGAACACTAGGAAGATATGACATTAACAGCATTGTATCCATTCACTCACCTCAAGGATAACACCACCTTCAGTCTTGTACATGTTTCCTGAAGGTTATCTCAATATATCAGATTTCTTCAATTGTAGGCTATACGAATCCAAATAAAAATATTTCGGCAAACACTCTCAAGAAAATATTCAGAAGTAATACATGTCAAGGTTAAACCTCCTGACATCAAATCTAAAGCAATGAGCTCCATACAACGTCGAGAGTTACGTAGTAGATATTTGGGAATGTCACATTTTCAATTGCTCCTTTGGCCATTAATGTAGATAGAGTGGAAGGTATCTCAAGACATATATTGTACAATAGGAAGATACGACATTAACAGCTTTGTTTCCCTTCAAAATTTTCATGGGTAATGTGAGCTACAATCTTGTGCATATGTCCTGAAGGTTATGTCAATAAACGGTATTTCTCCTATCGAAGGCTATAGTAATCCGAATAAACTGATTTTGGCAAATAACTTAAGAAGAAAACTCTGAAGTAATACAAGTACAGGGCAAAGCTCCAGATATCTTCTCTGCAGCAAATATCTCAACATAAGGTTTGCAGTTCTCTCGGAGATATTGGAAAATATCCCATTCTCAATTGCTCCCTTGGCCAGTATGGGAGAAATACTGGAAGGTGTTTCAAGATAGACATTGACCACTAGGAAGATATGACATTAGCAGCATTGCTTCCCTTTACTCTCTTCATGGATAATAGGATTTTCAATCTTCTACAAATTTCCAGAAGGTTATCTCAATATTTAAGGTTTCTTCAAAAGTAGGCCATAGGAATGCAAATAAAACCATTTTGTCAAATAACCTAAAGCGAAAACTCTGCAGTAATACAAGTAAAGGCTAAACCTCCTGATATCTTCTCTGCAGCGATGAGCTCAATACAAGGATTGCAGTTAGGTAGGACATATTTGCGAATATCTCATACTCATTTGCTACTTTGGCCTTTATGATAGATGTAGCGGAAGGTGTTTCAAGACATACATTGAAAACTAGGACGACATTATCTTAACATCCTTGTTCCCCTTCACTCTCTTCATGGATATTAGGACCTTCAATCTTGTACATATTTCCTGGCTGTTATCTCAGTATTGAGGATTTCTTCATTTGTAGACTGTAAGAGTCAACATGAACACCTTTTGGCAAATAACCTAAAGAGAAAGCTGTGAGGTAATACAGGTAAATGGTGAACCTCCACATAGGTTATCTGCAGCAATGACCTCCATACGAGGTTTGCAGTTATCTGTGAAATTTTTGCTAATATCTCATTCTCAATTGTTCCATTGGCCAATACCATAGCTTTCATAGAAGTAATCTCAGGAAAGATGTTGAACGCAAGGAAGATATTGTATTGACAGCATTGTTTAAATTCACTCACTTCGTGGCAGATATGAGCTTCATTCTTGTACATATCTCTTGGAGGGACTCTCCATATTTAGGAGTTCTTCATTTGGAGCCTATAGGAATCCAAATACACACCTTTTGGCAAGTAACTTGAAGAGAAAACTATGAGGTAATTCATGTAAAGGGTAAATCTCCTCACAGCTTATCTGCAGCAATGAGTGCAAAACAAGGTTTGCAGTAACCTGAGAGATATTTGCAAATATCACATACTCCACTGCTCCATTAGCCAATACGGCAGATATAGTGGAAGGTAACTCTATACATATATCGAATACTAGGAATATATGACATGAACAGCATTGCTTCCCTTCATTCTCTTCATGGATAATATGAACTTCAATCTTGTACGTATTTCTTGAAGATTATCTCAATATGTCAGATTTCTTCCATTGTAGGCTATACGAATCGAAATAAAAACATTTTGGCAAACAACCTGAAGAGAATACTATGAAGTAATACTTGTCAAGGTTAAACCCCCTGACATCTTACCTTCAGCAATCAGCTCAATACAAGGTTGGCAGTTATGTAGGAGAGATTTGGGAATATGATATTCTCAATTTTTCCTGTTTCCAATAGGGCTGAGATAGTGGAAGTTCTCTCAAGGCATATATTGAACACTAGGAAGATATGACATTAACAGCATTGTATCCATTCACTCACCTCAAGGATAACACCACCTTCAGTCTTGTACATGTTTCCTGAAGGTTATCTCAATATATCAGATTTCTTCAATTGTAGGCTATACGAATCCAAATAAAAATATTTCGGCAAACACCCTCAAGAAAATATTCAGAAGTAATACATGTCAAGGTTAAACCTCCTGACATCAAATCTAAAGCAATGAGCTCCATACAACGTCGAGAGTTACGTAGTAGATATTTGGGAATGTCACATTTTCAATTGCTCCTTTGGCCATTAAGGTAGATAGAGTGGAAGGTATCTCAAGACATATATTGAACAATAGGAAGATACGACATTAACAGCTTTGTTTCCCTTCACAATTTTCATGGGTAATGTGAGCTACAATCTTGTGCATATGTCCTGAAGGTTATGTCAATACACGGTATTTCTCCTATCGAAGGCTATAGCAATCCGAATAAACTGATTTTGGCAAATAACTTAAGGAGAAAACTCTGAAGTAATACAAGTACAGGGCAAACCTCCAGATATCTTCTCTGCAGCAAATATCTCAACATAAGGTTTGCAGTTCTCTCGGAGATATTGGAAAATTTCCCATTCTCAATTGCTCCCTTGGCCAGTATGGGAGAAATACTGGAAGGTGTTTGAAGATAGACATTAAACACTAGGAAGATATGACATTAGCAGCATTGCTTCCCTTTACTCTCTTCATGGATAATAGGATTTTTAATCTTGTACAAATTTCCAGAAGGTTATCTCAATATTTAAGGTTTCTTCAAAAGTAGGCCATAGGAATGCAAATAAAACCATTTTGTCAAATAACCTAAAGCGAAAACTCTGCAGTAATACATGTAAAGGCTAAACCTCCTGATATCTTCTCTGCAGCGATGAGCTCAATACAAGGATTGCAGTTAGGTAGGACATATTTGCGAATATCTCATACTCATTTGCTACTTTGCCCTTTATGATAGATGTAGCGGAAGGTGTTTCAAGACATACATTGAAAACTAGGACGACATTATCTTAAAATCCTTGTTCCCCTTCACTCTCTTCATGGATATTAGGACCTTCAATCTTGTACATATTTCCTGGCTGTTATCTCAGTATTGAGGATTTCTTCATTTGTAGACCGTAAGAGTCAACATGAACACCTTTTGGCAAATAACCTAAAGAGAAAGCTGTGAGGTAATACAGGTAAATGGTGAACCTCCACATAGCTTATCTGGAGCAATGTCCTCCATACGAGGTTTGCAGTTATCTGTGAAATTTTTGCTAATATCTCATTCTCAATTGTTCCATTGGCCAATACCATAGCTTTCATAGAAGTAATCTCAGGAAAGATGTTGAACGCAAGGATGATATTGTATTGACAGCATTGTTTAAATTCACTCACTTCGTGGCAGATATGAGCTTCATTCTTGTACATATCTCTTGGAGGGACTCTCCATATTTAGGAGTTCTTCATTTGGAGCCTATAGGAATCCAAAGACACAGCTTTTGGCAAGTAACTTGAAGAGAAAACTATGAGGTAATTCATGTAAAGGGTAAATCTCCTCATAGCTTATCTGCAGCAATGAGTGCAAAACAAGGTTTGCAGTAACCTGGGAGATATTTGCAAATATCACATACTCCACTGCTCCATTAGCCAATACGGCAGAAATAGTGGAAGGTAACTCTATACATATATCGAATACTAGGAAGATATGACATGAACAGCATTGCTTCCCTTCATTCTCTTCATGGATAATATGAACTTCAATCTTGTACGTATTTCTTGAAGATTATCTCAATATGTCAGATTTCTTCCATTGTAGGCTATACGAATCGAAATAAAAACATTTTGGCAAACAACCTGAAGAGAATACTATGAAGTAATACTTGTCAAGGTTAAACCCCCTGACATCTTACCTTCAGCAATCAGCTCAATACAAGGTTGGCAGTTATGTAGGAGAGATTTGGGAATATGATATTCTCAATTTTTCCTGTTTCCAATAGGGCTGAGATAGTGGAAGTTCTCTCAAGGCATATATTGAACACTAGGAAGATATGACATTAACAGCATTGTATCCATTCACTCACCTCAAGGATAACACCACCTTCAGTCTTGTACATGTTTCCTGAAGGTTATCTCAATATATCAGATTTCTTCAATTGTAGGCTATACGAATCCAAATAAAAATATTTCGGCAAACACCCTCAAGAAAATATTCAGAAGTAATACATGTCAAGGTTAAACCTCCTGACATCAAATCTAAAGCAATGAGCTCCATACAACGTCGAGAGTTACGTAGTAGATATTTGGGAATGTCACATTTTCAATTGCTCCTTTGGCCATTAATGTAGATAGAGTGGAAGGTATCTCAAGACATATATTGAACAATAGGAAGATACGACATTAACAGCTTTGTTTCCCTTCACAATTTTCATGGGTAATGTGAGCTACAATCTTGTGCATATGTCCTGAAGGTTATGTGAATACACGGTATTTCTCCTATCGAAGGCTATAGCAATCCGAATAAACTGATTTTGGCAAATAACTTAAGGAGAAAACTCTGAAGTAATAAAAGTACAGGGCAAACCTCCAGATATCTTCTCTGCAGCAAATATCTCAACATAAGGTTTGCAGTTCTCTCGGAGATATTGGAAAATATCCCATTCTCAATTGCTCCCTTGGCCAGTATGGGAGAAATACTGGAAGGTGTTTGAAGATAGACATTAAACACTAGGAAGATATGACATTAGCAGCATTGCTTCCCTTTACTCTCTTCATGGATAATAGGATTTTTAATCTTGTACAAATTTCCAGAAGGTTATCTCAATATTTAAGGTTTCTTCAAAAGTAGGCCATAGGAATGCAAATAAAACCATTTTGTCAAATAACCTAAAGCGAAAACTCTGCAGTAATACATGTAAAGGCTAAACCTCCTGATATCTTCTCTGCAGCGATGAGCTCAATACAAGGATTGCAGTTAGGTAGGACATATTTGCGAATATCTCATACTCATTTGCTACTTTGCCCTTTATGATAGATGTAGCGGAAGGTGTTTCAAGACATACATTGAAAACTAGGACGACATTATCTTAACATCCTTGTTCCCCTTCACTCTCTTCATGGATATTAGGACCTTCAATCTTGTACATATTTCCTGGCTGTTATCTCAGTATTGAGGATTTCTTCATTTGTAGACCGTAAGAGTCAACATGAACACCTTTTGGCAAATAACCTAAAGAGAAAGCTGTGAGGTAATACAGGTAAATGGTGAACCTCCACATAGCTTATCTGCAGCAATGTCCTCCATACGAGGTTTGCAGTTATCTGTGAAATTTTTGCTAATATCTCATTCTCAATTGTTCCATTGGCCAATACCATAGCTTTCATAGAAGTAATCTCAGGAAAGATGTTGAACGCAAGGATGATATTGTATTGACAGCATTGTTTAAATTCACTCACTTCGTGGCAGATATGAGCTTCATTCTTGTACATATCTCTTGGAGGGACTCTCCATATTTAGGAGTTCTTCATTTGGAGCCTATAGGAATCCAAATACACACCTTTTGGCAAGTAACTTGAAGAGAAAACTATGAGGTAATTCATGTATAGGGTAAATCTCCTCATAGCTTATCTGCAGCAATGAGTGCAAAACAAGGTTTGCAGTAACCTGGGAGATATTTGCAAATATCACATACTCCACTGCTCCATTAGCCAATACGGCAGAAATAGTGGAAGGTAACTCTATACATATATCGAATACTAGGAAGATATGACATGAACAGCATTGCTTCCCTTCATTCTCTTCATGGATAATATGAACTTCAATCTTGTACGTATTTCTTGAAGATTATCTCAATATGTCAGATTTCTTCCATTGTAGGCTATACGAATCGAAATAAAAACATTTTGGCAAACAACCTGAAGAGAATACTATGAAGTAATACTTGTCAAGGTTAAACCCCCTGACATCTTACCTTCAGCAATCAGCTCAATACAAGGTTGGCAGTTATGTAGGAGAGATTTGGGAATATGATATTCTCAATTTTTCCTGTTTCCAATAGGGCTGACATAGTGGAAGTTCTCTCAAGGCATATATTGAACACTAGGAAGATATGACATTAACAGCATTGTATCCATTCACTCACCTCAAGGATAACACCACCTTCAGTCTTGTACATGTTTCCTGAAGGTTATCTCAATATATCAGATTTCTTCAATTGTAGGCTATACGAATCCAAATAAAAATATTTCGGCAAACACCCTCAAGAAAATATTCAGAAGTAATACATGTCAAGGTTAAACCTCCTGACATCAAATCTAAAGCAATGAGCTCCATACAACGTCGAGAGTTACGTAGTAGATATTTGGGAATGTCACATTTTCAATTGCTCCTTTGGCCATTAAGGTAGATAGAGTGGAAGGTATCTCAAGACATATATTGAACAATAGGAAGATACGACATTAACAGCTTTGTTTCCCTTCACAATTTTCATGGGTAATGTGAGCTACAATCTTGTGCATATGTCCTGAAGGTTATGTCAATACACGGTATTTCTCCTATCGAAGGCTATAGCAATCCGAATAAACTGATTTTGGCAAATAACTTAAGGAGAAAACTCTGAAGTAATACAAGTACAGGGCAAACCTCCAGATATCTTCTCTGCAGCAAATATCTCAACATAAGGTTTGCAGTTCTCTCGGAGATATTGGAAAATTTCCCATTCTCAATTGCTCCCTTGGCCAGTATGGGAGAAATACTGGAAGGTGTTTGAAGATAGACATTAAACACTAGGAAGATATGACATTAGCAGCATTGCTTCCCTTTACTCTCTTCATGGATAATAGGATTTTTAATCTTGTACAAATTTCCAGAAGGTTATCTCAATATTTAAGGTTTCTTCAAAAGTAGGCCATAGGAATGCAAATAAAACCATTTTGTCAAATAACCTAAAGCGAAAACTCTGCAGTAATACATGTAAAGGCTAAACCTCCTGATATCTTCTCTGCAGCGATGAGCTCAATACAAGGATTGCAGTTAGGTAGGACATATTTGCGAATATCTCATACTCATTTGCTACTTTGCCCTTTATGATAGATGTAGCGGAAGGTGTTTCAAGACATACATTGAAAACTAGGACGACATTATCTTAAAATCCTTGTTCCCCTTCACTCTCTTCATGGATATTAGGACCTTCAATCTTGTACATATTTCCTGGCTGTTATCTCAGTATTGAGGATTTCTTCATTTGTAGACCGTAAGAGTCAACATGAACACCTTTTGGCAAATAACCTAAAGAGAAAGCTGTGAGGTAATACAGGTAAATGGTGAACCTCCACATAGCTTATCTGGAGCAATGTCCTCCATACGAGGTTTGCAGTTATCTGTGAAATTTTTGCTAATATCTCATTCTCAATTGTTCCATTGGCCAATACCATAGCTTTCATAGAAGTAATCTCAGGAAAGATGTTGAACGCAAGGATGATATTGTATTGACAGCATTGTTTAAATTCACTCACTTCGTGGCAGATATGAGCTTCATTCTTGTACATATCTCTTGGAGGGACTCTCCATATTTAGGAGTTCTTCATTTGGAGCCTATAGGAATCCAAAGACACAGCTTTTGGCAAGTAACTTGAAGAGAAAACTATGAGGTAATTCATGTAAAGGGTAAATCTCCTCATAGCTTATCTGCAGCAATGAGTGCAAAACAAGGTTTGCAGTAACCTGGGAGATATTTGCAAATATCACATACTCCACTGCTCCATTAGCCAATACGGCAGAAATAGTGGAAGGTAACTCTATACATATATCGAATACTAGGAAGATATGACATGAACAGCATTGCTTCCCTTCATTCTCTTCATGGATAATATGAACTTCAATCTTGTACGTATTTCTTGAAGATTATCTCAATATGTCAGATTTCTTCCATTGTAGGCTATACGAATCGAAATAAAAACATTTTGGCAAACAACCTGAAGAGAATACTATGAAGTAATACTTGTCAAGGTTAAACCCCCTGACATCTTACCTTCAGCAATCAGCTCAATACAAGGTTGGCAGTTATGTAGGAGAGATTTGGGAATATGATATTCTCAATTTTTCCTGTTTCCAATAGGGCTGAGATAGTGGAAGTTCTCTCAAGGCATATATTGAACACTAGGAAGATATGACATTAACAGCATTGTATCCATTCACTCACCTCAAGGATAACACCACCTTCAGTCTTGTACATGTTTCCTGAAGGTTATCTCAATATATCAGATTTCTTCAATTGTAGGCTATACGAATCCAAATAAAAATATTTCGGCAAACACCCTCAAGAAAATATTCAGAAGTAATACATGTCAAGGTTAAACCTCCTGACATCAAATCTAAAGCAATGAGCTCCATACAACGTCGAGAGTTACGTAGTAGATATTTGGGAATGTCACATTTTCAATTGCTCCTTTGGCCATTAATGTAGATAGAGTGGAAGGTATCTCAAGACATATATTGAACAATAGGAAGATACGACATTAACAGCTTTGTTTCCCTTCACAATTTTCATGGGTAATGTGAGCTACAATCTTGTGCATATGTCCTGAAGGTTATGTGAATACACGGTATTTCTCCTATCGAAGGCTATAGCAATCCGAATAAACTGATTTTGGCAAATAACTTAAGGAGAAAACTCTGAAGTAATAAAAGTACAGGGCAAACCTCCAGATATCTTCTCTGCAGCAAATATCTCAACATAAGGTTTGCAGTTCTCTCGGAGATATTGGAAAATATCCCATTCTCAATTGCTCCCTTGGCCAGTATGGGAGAAATACTGGAAGGTGTTTGAAGATAGACATTAAACACTAGGAAGATATGACATTAGCAGCATTGCTTCCCTTTACTCTCTTCATGGATAATAGGATTTTTAATCTTGTACAAATTTCCAGAAGGTTATCTCAATATTTAAGGTTTCTTCAAAAGTAGGCCATAGGAATGCAAATAAAACCATTTTGTCAAATAACCTAAAGCGAAAACTCTGCAGTAATACATGTAAAGGCTAAACCTCCTGATATCTTCTCTGCAGCGATGAGCTCAATACAAGGATTGCAGTTAGGTAGGACATATTTGCGAATATCTCATACTCATTTGCTACTTTGCCCTTTATGATAGATGTAGCGGAAGGTGTTTCAAGACATACATTGAAAACTAGGACGACATTATCTTAACATCCTTGTTCCCCTTCACTCTCTTCATGGATATTAGGACCTTCAATCTTGTACATATTTCCTGGCTGTTATCTCAGTATTGAGGATTTCTTCATTTGTAGACCGTAAGAGTCAACATGAACACCTTTTGGCAAATAACCTAAAGAGAAAGCTGTGAGGTAATACAGGTAAATGGTGAACCTCCACATAGCTTATCTGCAGCAATGTCCTCCATACGAGGTTTGCAGTTATCTGTGAAATTTTTGCTAATATCTCATTCTCAATTGTTCCATTGGCCAATACCATAGCTTTCATAGAAGTAATCTCAGGAAAGATGTTGAACGCAAGGATGATATTGTATTGACAGCATTGTTTAAATTCACTCACTTCGTGGCAGATATGAGCTTCATTCTTGTACATATCTCTTGGAGGGACTCTCCATATTTAGGAGTTCTTCATTTGGAGCCTATAGGAATCCAAATACACACCTTTTGGCAAGTAACTTGAAGAGAAAACTATGAGGTAATTCATGTATAGGGTAAATCTCCTCATAGCTTATCTGCAGCAATGAGTGCAAAACAAGGTTTGCAGTAACCTGGGAGATATTTGCAAATATCACATACTCCACTGCTCCATTAGCCAATACGGCAGAAATAGTGGAAGGTAACTCTATACATATATCGAATACTAGGAAGATATGACATGAACAGCATTGCTTCCCTTCATTCTCTTCATGGATAATATGAACTTCAATCTTGTACGTATTTCTTGAAGATTATCTCAATATGTCAGATTTCTTCCATTGTAGGCTATACGAATCGAAATAAAAACATTTTGGCAAACAACCTGAAGAGAATACTATGAAGTAATACTTGTCAAGGTTAAACCCCCTGACATCTTACCTTCAGCAATCAGCTCAATACAAGGTTGGCAGTTATGTAGGAGAGATTTGGGAATATGATATTCTCAATTTTTCCTGTTTCCAATAGGGCTGAGATAGTGGAAGTTCTCTCAAGGCATATATTGAACACTAGGAAGATATGACATTAACAGCATTGTATCCATTCACTCACCTCAAGGATAACACCACCTTCAGTCTTGTACATGTTTCCTGAAGGTTATCTCAATATATCAGATTTCTTCAATTGTAGGCTATACGAATCCAAATAAAAATATTTCGGCAAACACCCTCAAGAAAATATTCAGAAGTAATACATGTCAAGGTTAAACCTCCTGACATCAAATCTAAAGCAATGAGCTCCATACAACGTCGATAGTTACGTAGTAGATATTTGGGAATGTCACATTTTCAATTGCTCCTTTGGCCATTAATGTAGATAGAGTGGAAGGTATCTCAAGACATATATTGAACAATAGGAAGATACGACATTAACAGCTTTGTTTCCCTTCACAATTTTCATGGGTAATGTGAGCTACAATCTTGTGCATATGTCCTGAAGGTTATGTGAATACACGGTATTTCTCCTATCGAAGGCTATAGCAATCCGAATAAACTGATTTTGGCAAATAACTTAAGGAGAAAACTCTGAAGTAATAAAAGTACAGGGCAAACCTCCAGATATCTTCTCTGCAGCAAATATCTCAACATAAGGTTTGCAGTTCTCTCGGAGATATTGGAAAATATCCCATTCTCAATTGCTCCCTTGGCCAGTATGGGAGAAATACTGGAAGGTGTTTGAAGATAGACATTAAACACTAGGAAGATATGACATTAGCAGCATTGCTTCCCTTTACTCTCTTCATGGATAATAGGATTTTTAATCTTCTACAAATTTCCAGAAAGTTATCTCAATATTTAAGGTTTCTTCAAAAGTATACCATAGGAATGCAAATAAAACCATTTTGTCAAATAACCTAAAGCGAAAACTCTGCAGTAATATAAGTAAAGGCTAAACCTCCTGATATCTTCTCTGCAGCGATGAGCTCAATACAAGGATTGCAGTTAGGTAGGACATATTTGCGAATATCTCATACTCATTTGCTACTTTGGCCTTTATGATAGATGTAGCGGAAGGTGTTTCAAGACATACATTGAAAACTAGGACGACATTATCTTAACATCCTTGTTCCCCTTCACTCTCTTCATGGATATTAGGATCTTCAATCTTGTACATATTTCCTGGCTGTTATCTCAGTATTGAGGATTTCTTCATTTGTAGACCGTAAGAGTCAACATGAACACCTTTTGGCAAATAACCTAAAGAGAAAGCTGTGAGGTAATACAGGTAAATGGTGAACCTCCACATAGCTTATCTGCAGCAATGACCTCCATACGAGGTTTGCAGTTATCTGTGAAATTTTTGCTAATATCTCATTCTCAATTGTTCCATTGGCCAATACCATAGCTTTCATAGAAGTAATCTCAGGAAAGATGTTGAACGCAAGGAAGATATTGTATTGACAGCATTGTTTAAATTCACTCACTTCGTGGCAGATATGAGCTTCATTCTTGTACATATCTCTTGGAGGGACTCTCCATATTTAGGAGTTCTTCATTTGGAGCCTATAGGAATCCAAATACACACCTTTTGGCAAGTAACTTGAAGAGAAAACTATGAGGTAATTCATGTAAAGGGTAAATCTCCTCACAGCTTATCTGCAGCAATGAGTGCAAAACAAGGTTTGCAGTAACCTGGGAGATATTTGTAAATATCACATACTCCACTGCTCCATTAGCCAATACGGCAGATATAGTGGAAGGTAACTCTATACATATATCGAATACTAGGAATATATGACATGAACAGCATTGCTTCCCTTCATTCTCTTCATGGATAATATGAACTTCAATCTTGTACGTATTTCTTGAAGATTATCTCAATATGTCAGATTTCTTCCATTGTAGGCTATACGAATCGAAATAAAAACATTTTGGCAAACAACCTGAAGAGAATACTATGAAGTAATACTTGTCAAGGTTAAACCCCCTGACATCTTACCTTCAGCAATCAGCTCAATACAAGGTTGGCAGTTATGTAGGAGAGATTTGGGAATATGATATTCTCAATTTTTCTTGTTTCCAATAGGGCTGAGATAGTGGAAGTTCTCTCAAGGCATATATTGAACACTAGGAAGATATGACATTAACAGCATTGTATCCATTCACTCACCTCAAGGATAACACCACCTTCAGTCTTGTACATGTTTCCTGAAGTTTATCTCAATATATCAGATTTCTTCAATTGTAGGCTATACGAATCCAAATAAAAATATTTCGGCAAACACCCTCAAGAAAATATTCAGAAGTAATACATGTCAAGGTTAAACCTCCTGACATCAAATCTAAAGCAATGAGCTCCATACAACGTCGAGAGTTACGTAGTAGATATTTGGGAATGTCACATTTTCAATTGCTCCTTTGGCCATTAAGGTAGATAGAGTGGAAGGTATCTCAAGACATATATTGAACAATAGGAAGATACGACATTAACAGCTTTGTTTCCCTTCACAATTTTCATGGGTAATGTGAGCTACAATCTTGTGCATATGTCCTGAAGGTTATGTCAATACACGGTATTTCTCCTATCGAAGGCTATAGCAATCCGAATAAACTGATTTTGGCAAATAACTTAAGGAGAAAACTCTGAAGTAATACAAGTACAGGGCAAACCTCCAGATATCTTCTCTGCAGCAAATATCTCAACATAAGGTTTGCAGTTCTCTCGGAGATATTGGAAAATTTCCCATTCTCAATTGCTCCCTTGGCCAGTATGGGAGAAATACTGGAAGGTGTTTGAAGATAGACATTAAACACTAGGAAGATATGACATTAGCAGCATTGCTTCCCTTTACTCTCTTCATGGATAATAGGATTTTTAATCTTGTACAAATTTCCAGAAGGTTATCTCAATATTTAAGGTTTCTTCAAAAGTAGGCCATAGGAATGCAAATAAAACCATTTTGTCAAATAACCTAAAGCGAAAACTCTGCAGTAATACATGTAAAGGCTAAACCTCCTGATATCTTCTCTGCAGCGATGAGCTCAATACAAGGATTGCAGTTAGGTAGGACATATTTGCGAATATCTCATACTCATTTGCTACTTTGCCCTTTATGATAGATGTAGCGGAAGGTGTTTCAAGACATACATTGAAAACTAGGACGACATTATCTTAAAATCCTTGTTCCCCTTCACTCTCTTCATGGATATTAGGACCTTCAATCTTGTACATATTTCCTGGCTGTTATCTCAGTATTGAGGATTTCTTCATTTGTAGACCGTAAGAGTCAACATGAACACCTTTTGGCAAATAACCTAAAGAGAAAGCTGTGAGGTAATACAGGTAAATGGTGAACCTCCACATAGCTTATCTGCAGCAATGTCCTCCATACGAGGTTTGCAGTTATCTGTGAAATTTTTGCTAATATCTCATTCTCAATTGTTCCATTGGCCAATACCATAGCTTTCATAGAAGTAATCTCAGGAAAGATGTTGAACGCAAGGATGATATTGTATTGACAGCATTGTTTAAATTCACTCACTTCGTGGCAGATATGAGCTTCATTCTTGTACATATCTCTTGGAGGGACTCTCCATATTTAGGAGTTCTTCATTTGGAGCCTATAGGAATCCAAATACACACCTTTTGGCAAGTAACTTGAAGAGAAAACTATGAGGTAATTCATGTAAAGGGTAAATCTCCTCATAGCTTATCTGCAGCAATGAGTGCAAAACAAGGTTTGCAGTAACCTGGGAGATATTTGCAAATATCACATACTCCACTGCTCCATTAGCCAATACGGCAGAAATAGTGGAAGGTAACTCTATACATATATCGAATACTAGGAAGATATGACATGAACAGCATTGCTTCCCTTCATTCTCTTCATGGATAATATGAACTTCAATCTTGTACGTATTTCTTGAAGATTATCTCAATATGTCAGATTTCTTCCATTGTAGGCTATACGAATCGAAATAAAAACATTTTGGCAAACAACCTGAAGAGAATACTATGAAGTAATACTTGTCAAGGTTAAACCCCCTGACATCTTACCTTCAGCAATCAGCTCAATACAAGGTTGGCAGTTATGTAGGAGAGATTTGGGAATATGATATTCTCAATTTTTCCTGTTTCCAATAGGGCTGAGATAGTGGAAGTTGTCTCAAGGCATATATTGAACACTAGGAAGATATGGCATTAACAGCATTGTATCCATTCACTCACCTCAAGGATAACACCACCTTCAGTCTTGTACATGTTTCCTGAAGGTTATCTCAATATATCAGATTTCTTCAATTGTAGGCTATACGAATCCAAATAAAAATATTTCGGCAAACACCCTCAAGAAAATATTCAGAAGTAATACATGTCAAGGTTAAACCTCCTGACATCAAATCTAAAGCAATGAGCTCCATACAACGTCGAGAGTTACGTAGTAGATATTTGGGAATGTCACATTTTCAATTGCTCCTTTGGCCATTAAGGTAGATAGAGTGGAAGGTATCTCAAGACATATATTGAACAATAGGAAGATACGACATTAACAGCTTTGTTTCCCTTCACAATTTTCATGGGTAATGTGAGCTACAATCTTGTGCATATGTCCTGAAGGTTATGTCAATACAGGGTATTTCTCCTATCGAAGGCTATAGCAATCCGAATAAACTGATTTTGGCAAATAACTTAAGGAGAAAACTCTGAAGTAATACAAGTACAGGGCAAACCTCCAGATATCTTCTCGGCAGCAAGTATCTCAACATAAGGTTTGCAGTTCTCTCGGAGATATTGGAAAATATCCCATTCTCAATTGCTCCCTTGGCCAGTATGGGAGAAATACTGGAAGGTGTTTCAAGATAGACATTGACCACTAGGAAGATATGACATTAGCAGCATTGCTTCCCTTTACTCTCTTCATGGATAATAGGATTTTTAATCTTCTACAAATTTCCAGAAGGTTATCTCAATATTTAAGGTTTCTTCAAAAGTATACCATAGGAATGCAAATAAAACCATTTTGTCAAATAACCTAAAGCGAAAACTCTGCAGTAATATAAGTAAAGGCTAAACCTCCTGATATCTTCTCTGCAGCGATGAGCTCAATACAAGGATTGCAGTTAGGTAGGACATATTTGCGAATATCTCATACTCATTTGCTACTTTGGCCTTTATGATAGATGTAGCGGAAGGTGTTTCAAGACATACATTGAAAACTAGGACGACATTATCTTAACATCCTTGTTCCCCTTCACTCTCTTCATGGATATTAGGACCTTCAATCTTGTACATATTTCCTGGCTGTTATCTCAGTATTGAGGATTTCTTCATTTGTAGACCGTAAGAGTCAACATGAACACCTTTTGGCAAATAACCTAAAGAGAAAGCTGTGAGGTAATACAGGTAAATGGTGAACCTCCACATAGGTTATCTGCAGCAATGACCTCCATACGAGGTTTGCAGTTATCTGTGAAATTTTTGCTAATATCTCATTCTCAATTGTTCCATTGGCCAATACCATAGCTTTCATAGAAGTAATCTCAGGAAAGATGTTGAACGCAAGGAAGATATTGTATTGACAGCATTGTTTAAATTCACTCACTTCGTGGCAGATATGAGCTTCATTCTTGTACATATCTCTTGGAGGGACTCTCCATATTTAGGAGTTCTTCATTTGGAGCCTATAGGAATCCAAATACACACCTTTTGGCAAGTAACTTGAAGAGAAAACTATGAGGTAATTCATGTAAAGGGTAAATCTCCTCACAGCTTATCTGCAGCAATGAGTGCAAAACAAGGTTTGCAGTAACCTGGGAGATATTTGCAAATATCACATACTCCACTGCTCCATTAGCCAATACGGCAGATATAGTGGAAGGTAACTCTATACATATATCGAATACTAGGAATATATGACATGAACAGCATTGCTTCCCTTCATTCTCTTCATGGATAATATGAACTTCAATCTTGTACGTATTTCTTGAAGATTATCTCAATATGTCAGATTTCTTCCATTGTAGGCTATACGAATCGAAATAAAAACATTTTGGCAAACAACCTGAAGAGAATACTATGAAGTAATACTTGTCAAGGTTAAACCCCCTGACATCTTACCTTCAGCAATCAGCTCAATACAAGGTTGGCAGTTATGTAGGAGAGATTTGGGAATATGATATTCTCAATTTTTCCTGTTTCCAATAGGGCTGAGATAGTGGAAGTTCTCTCAAGGCATATATTGAACACTAGGAAGATATGACATTAACAGCATTGTATCCATTCACTCACCTCAAGGATAACACCACCTTCAGTCTTGTACATGTTTCCTGAAGGTTATCTCAATATATCAGATTTCTTCAATTGTAGGCTATACGAATCCAAATAAAAATATTTCGGCAAACACCCTCAAGAAAATATTCAGAAGTAATACATGTCAAGGTTAAACCTCCTGACATCAAATCTAAAGCAATGAGCTCCATACAACGTCGAGAGTTACGCAGTAGATATTTGGGAATGTCACATTTTCAATTGCTCCTTTGGCCATTAATGTAGATAGAGTGGAAGGTATCTCAAGACATATATTGAACAATAGGAAGATACGACATTAACAGCTTTGTTTCCCTTCACAATTTTCATGGGTAATGTGAGCTACAATCTTGTGCATATGTCCTGAAGGTTATGTGAATACACGGTATTTCTCCTATCGAAGGCTATAGCAATCCGAATAAACTGATTTTGGCAAATAACTTAAGGAGAAAACTCTGAAGTAATAAAAGTACAGGGCAAACCTCCAGATATCTTCTCTGCAGCAAATATCTCAACATAAGGTTTGCAGTTCTCTCGGAGATATTGGAAAATATCCCATTCTCAATTGCTCCCTTGGCCAGTATGGGAGAAATACTGGAAGGTGTTTGAAGATAGACATTAAACACTAGGAAGATATGACATTAGCAGCATTGCTTCCCTTTACTCTCTTCATGGATAATAGGATTTTTAATCTTGTACAAATTTCCAGAAGGTTATCTCAATACTTAAGGTTTCTTCAAAAGTAGGCCATAGGAATGCAAATAAAACCATTTTGTCAAATAACCTAAAGCGAAAACTCTGCAGTAATACATGTAAAGGCTAAACCTCCTGATATCTTCTCTGCAGCGATGAGCTCAATACAAGGATTGCAGTTAGGTAGGACATATTTGCGAATATCTCATACTCATTTGCTACTTTGCCCTTTATGATAGATGTAGCGGAAGGTGTTTCAAGACATACATTGAAAACTAGGACGACATTATCTTAACATCCTTGTTCCCCTTCACTCTCTTCATGGATATTAGGACCTTCAATCTTGTACATATTTCCTGGCTGTTATCTCAGTATTGAGGATTTCTTCATTTGTAGACCGTAAGAGTCAACATGAACACCTTTTGGCAAATAACCTAAAGAGAAAGCTGTGAGGTAATACAGGTAAATGGTGAACCTCCACATAGCTTATCTGCAGCAATGTCCTCCATACGAGGTTTGCAGTTATCTGTGAAATTTTTGCTAATATCTCATTCTCAATTGTTCCATTGGCCAATACCATAGCTTTCATAGAAGTAATCTCAGGAAAGATGTTGAACGCAAGGATGATATTGTATTGACAGCATTGTTTAAATTCACTCACTTCGTGGCAGATATGAGCTTCATTCTTGTACATATCTCTTGGAGGGACTCTCCATATTTAGGAGTTCTTCATTTGGAGCCTATAGGAATCCAAAGACACAGCTTTTGGCAAGTAACTTGAAGAGAAAACTATGAAGTAATTCATGTAAAGGGTCAATCTCCTCATAGCTTATCTGCAGCAATGAGTGCAAAACAAGGTTTGCAGTAACCTGGGAGATATTTGCAAATATCACATACTCCACTGCTCCATTAGCCAATACGGCAGAAATAGTGGAAGGTAACTCTATACATATATCGAATACTAGGAAGATATGACATGAACAGCATTGCTTCCCTTCATTCTCTTCATGGATAATATGAACTTCAATCTTGTACGTATTTCTTGAAGATTATCTCAATATGTCAGATTTCTTCCATTGTAGGCTATACGAATCGAAATAAAAACATTTTGGCAAACAACCTGAAGAGAATACTATGAAGTAATACTTGTCAAGGTTAAACCCCCTGACATCTTACCTTCAGCAATCAGCTCAATACAAGGTTGGCAGTTATGTAGGAGAGATTTGGGAATATGATATTCTCAATTTTTCCTGTTTCCAATAGGGCTGAGATAGTGGAAGTTCTCTCAAGGCATATATTGAACACTAGGAAGATATGACATTAACAGCATTGTATCCATTCACTCACCTCAAGGATAACACCACCTTCAGTCTTGTACATGTTTCCTGAAGGTTATCTCAATATATCAGATTTCTTCAATTGTAGGCTATACGAATCCAAATAAAAATATTTCGGCAAACACCCTCAAGAAAATATTCAGAAGTAATACATGTCAAGGTTAAACCTCCTGACATCAAATCTAAAGCAATGAGCTCCATACAACGTCGAGAGTTACGTAGTAGATATTTGGGAATGTCACATTTTCAATTGCTCCTTTGGCCATTAAGGTAGATAGAGTGGAAGGTATCTCAAGACATATATTGAACAATAGGAAGATACGACATTAACAGCTTTGTTTCCCTTCACAATTTTCATGGGTAATGTGAGCTACAATCTTGTGCATATGTCCTGAAGGTTATGTCAATACAGGGTATTTCTCCTATCGAAGGCTATAGCAATCCGAATAAACTGATTTTGGCAAATAACTTAAGGAGAAAACTCTGAAGTAATACAAGTACAGGGCAAACCTCCAGATATCTTCTCGGCAGCAAATATCTCAACATAAGGTTTGCAGTTCTCTCGGAGATATTGGAAAATATCCCATTCTCAATTGCTCCCTTGGCCAGTATGGGAGAAATACTGGAAGGTGTTTCAAGATAGACATTGACCACTAGGAAGATATGACATTAGCAGCATTGCTTCCCTTTACTCTCTTCATGGATAATAGGATTTTTAATCTTCTACAAATTTCCAGAAGGTTATCTCAATATTTAAGGTTTCTTCAAAAGTATACCATAGGAATGCAAATAAAACCATTTTGTCAAATAACCTAAAGCGAAAACTCTGCAGTAATACATGTAAAGGCTAAACCTCCTGATATCTTCTCTGCAGCGATGAGCTCAATACAAGGATTGCAGTTAGGTAGGACATATTTGCGAATATCTCATACTCATTTGCTACTTTGGCCTTTATGATAGATGTAGCGGAAGGTGTTTCAAGACATACATTGAAAACTAGGACGACATTATCTTAACATCCTTGTTCCCCTTCACTCTCTTCATGGATATTAGGACCTTCAATCTTGTACATATTTCCTGGCTGTTATCTCAGTATTGAGGATTTCTTCATTTGTAGACCGTAAGAGTCAACATGAACACCTTTTGGCAAATAACATAAAGAGAAAGCTGTGAGGTAATACAGGTAAATGGTGAACCTCCACATAGCTTATCTGCAGCAATGACCTCCATACGAGGTTTGCAGTTATCTGTGAAATTTTTGCTAATATCTCATTCTCAATTGTTCCATTGGCCAATACCATAGCTTTCATAGAAGTAATCTCAGGAAAGATGTTGAACGCAAGGAAGATATTGTATTGACAGCATTGTTTAAATTCACTCACTTCGTGGCAGATATGAGCTTCATTCTTGTACATATCTCTTGGAGGGACTCTCCATATTTAGGAGTTCTTCATTTGGAGCCTATAGGAATCCAAATACACACCTTTTGGCAAGTAACTTGAAGAGAAAACTATGAGGTAATTCATGTAAAGGGTAAATCTCCTCATAGCTTATCTGCAGCAATGAGTGCAAAACAAGGTTTGCAGTAACCTGGGAGATATTTGCAAATATCACATACTCCACTGCTCCATTAGCCAATACGGCAGAAATAGTGGAAGGTAACTCTATACATATATCGAATACTAGGAAGATATGACATGAACAGCATTGCTTCCCTTCATTCTCTTCATGGATAATATGAACTTCAATCTTGTACGTATTTCTTGAAGATTATCTCAATATATCAGATTTCTTCCATTGTAGGCTATACGAATCGAAATAAAAACATTTTGGCAAACAACCTGAAGAGAGTACTATGAAGTAATACTTGTCAAGGTTAAACCCCCTGACATCTTACCTTCAGCAATCAGCTCAATACAAGGTTGGCAGTTATGTAGGAGAGATTTGGGAATATGATATTCTCAATTTTTCCTGTTTCCAATAGGGCTGAGATAGTGGAAGTTCTCTCAAGGCATATATTGAACACTAGGAAGATATGACATTAACAGCATTGTATCCATTCACTCACCTCAAGGATAACACCACCTTCAGTCTTGTACATGTTTCCTGAAGGTTATCTCAATATATCAGATTTCTTCAATTGTAGGCTATACGAATCCAAATAAAAATATTTCGGCAAACACCCTCAAGAAAATATTCAGAAGTAATACATGTCAAGGTTAAACCTCCTGACATCAAATCTAAAGCAATGAGCTCCATACAACGTCGAGAGTTACGTAGTAGATATTTGGGAATGTCACATTTTCAATTGCTCCTTTGGCCATTAAGGTAGATAGAGTGGAAGGTATCTCAAGACATATATTGAACAATAGGAAGATACGACATTAACAGCTTTGTTTCCCTTCACAATTTTCATGGGTAATGTGAGCTACAATCTTGTGCATATGTCCTGAAGGTTATGTCAATACACGGTATTTCTCCTATCGAAGGCTATAGCAATCCGAATAAACTGATTTTGGCAAATAACTTAAGGAGAAAACTCTGAAGTAATACAAGTACAGGGCAAACCTCCAGATATCTTCTCTGCAGCAAATATCTCAACATAAGGTTTGCAGTTCTCTCGGAGATATTGGAAAATTTCCCATTCTCAATTGCTCCCTTGGCCAGTATGGGAGAAATACTGGAAGGTGTTTGAAGATAGACATTAAACACTAGGAAGATATGACATTAGCAGCATTGCTTCCCTTTACTCTCTTCATGGATAATAGGATTTTTAATCTTGTACAAATTTCCAGAAGGTTATCTCAATATTTAAGGTTTCTTCAAAAGTAGGCCATAGGAATGCAAATAAAACCATTTTGTCAAATAACCTAAAGCGAAAACTCTGCAGTAATACATGTAAAGGCTAAACCTCCTGATATCTTCTCTGCAGCGATGAGCTCAATACAAGGATTGCAGTTAGGTAGGACATATTTGCGAATATCTCATACTCATTTGCTACTTTGGCCTTTATGATAGATGTAGCGGAAGGTGTTTCAAGACATACATTGAAAACTAGGACGACATTATCTTAAAATCCTTGTTCCCCTTCACTCTCTTCATGGATATTAGGACCTTCAATCTTGTACATATTTCCTGGCTGTTATCTCAGTATTGAGGATTTCTTCATTTGTAGACCGTAAGAGTCAACATGAACACCTTTTGGCAAATAACCTAAAGAGAAAGCTGTGAGGTAATACAGGTAAATGGTGAACCTCCACATAGCTTATCTGCAGCAATGTCCTCCATACGAGGTTTGCAGTTATCTGTGAAATTTTTGCTAATATCTCATTCTCAATTGTTCCATTGGCCAATACCATAGCTTTCATAGAAGTAATCTCAGGAAAGATGTTGAACGCAAGGATGATATTGTATTGACAGCATTGTTTAAATTCACTCACTTCGTGGCAGATATGAGCTTCATTCTTGTACATATCTCTTGGAGGGACTCTCCATATTTAGGAGTTCTTCATTTGGAGCCTATAGGAATCCAAATACACACCTTTTGGCAAGTAACTTGAAGAGAAAACTATGAGGTAATTCATGTAAAGGGTAAATCTCCTCATAGCTTATCTGCAGCAATGAGTGCAAAACAAGGTTTGCAGTAACCTGGGAGATATTTGCAAATATCACATACTCCACTGCTCCATTAGCCAATACGGCAGAAATAGTGGAAGGTAACTCTATACATATATCGAATACTAGGAAGATATGACATGAACAGCATTGCTTCCCTTCATTCTCTTCATGGATAATATGAACTTCAATCTTGTACGTATTTCTTGAAGATTATCTCAATATATCAGATTTCTTCCATTGTAGGCTATACGAATCGAAATAAAAACATTTTGGCAAACAACCTGAAGAGAGTACTATGAAGTAATACTTGTCAAGGTTAAACCCCCTGACATCTTACCTTCAGCAATCAGCTCAATACAAGGTTGGCAGTTATGTAGGAGAGATTTGGGAATATGATATTCTCAATTTTTCCTGTTTCCAATAGGGCTGAGATAGTGGAAGTTCTCTCAAGGCATATATTGAACACTAGGAAGATATGACATTAACAGCATTGTATCCATTCACTCACCTCAAGGATAACACCACCTTCAGTCTTGTACATGTTTCCTGAAGGTTATCTCAATATATCAGATTTCTTCAATTGTAGGCTATACGAATCCAAATAAAAATATTTCGGCAAACACCCTCAAGAAAATATTCAGAAGTAATACATGTCAAGGTTAAACCTCCTGACATCAAATCTAAAGCAATGAGCTCCATACAACGTCGAGAGTTACGTAGTAGATATTTGGGAATGTCACATTTTCAATTGCTCCTTTGGCCATTAATGTAGATAGAGTGGAAGGTATCTCAAGACATATATTGAACAATAGGAAGATACGACATTAACAGCTTTGTTTCCCTTCACAATTTTCATGGGTAATGTGAGCTACAATCTTGTGCATATGTCCTGAAGGTTATGTGAATACACGGTATTTCTCCTATCGAAGGCTATAGCAATCCGAATAAACTGATTTTGGCAAATAACTTAAGGAGAAAACTCTGAAGTAATAAAAGTACAGGGCAAACCTCCAGATATCTTCTCTGCAGCAAATATCTCAACATAAGGTTTGCAGTTCTCTCGGAGATATTGGAAAATATCCCATTCTCAATTGCTCCCTTGGCCAGTATGGGAGAAATACTGGAAGGTGTTTGAAGATAGACATTAAACACTAGGAAGATATGACATTAGCAGCATTGCTTCCCTTTACTCTCTTCATGGATAATAGGATTTTTAATCTTGTACAAATTTCCAGAAGGTTATCTCAATATTTAAGGTTTCTTCAAAAGTAGGCCATAGGAATGCAAATAAAACCATTTTGTCAAATAACCTAAAGCGAAAACTCTGCAGTAATACATGTAAAGGCTAAACCTCCTGATATCTTCTCTGCAGCGATGAGCTCAATACAAGGATTGCAGTTAGGTAGGACATATTTGCGAATATCTCATACTCATTTGCTACTTTGCCCTTTATGATAGATGTAGCGGAAGGTGTTTCAAGACATACATTGAAAACTAGGACGACATTATCTTAACATCCTTGTTCCCCTTCACTCTCTTCATGGATATTAGGACCTTCAATCTTGTACATATTTCCTGGCTGTTATCTCAGTATTGAGGATTTCTTCATTTGTAGACCGTAAGAGTCAACATGAACACCTTTTGGCAAATAACCTAAAGAGAAAGCTGTGAGGTAATACAGGTAAATGGTGAACCTCCACATAGCTTATCTGCAGCAATGTCCTCCATACGAGGTTTGCAGTTATCTGTGAAATTTTTGCTAATATCTCATTCTCAATTGTTCCATTGGCCAATACCATAGCTTTCATAGAAGTAATCTCAGGAAAGATGTTGAACGCAAGGATGATATTGTATTGACAGCATTGTTTAAATTCACTCACTTCGTGGCAGATATGAGCTTCATTCTTGTACATATCTCTTGGAGGGACTCTCCATATTTAGGAGTTCTTCATTTGGAGCCTATAGGAATCCAAAGACACAGCTTTTGGCAAGTAACTTGAAGAGAAAACTTTGAAGTAATTCATGTAAAGGGTCAATCTCCTCATAGCTTATCTGCAGCAATGAGTGCAAAACAAGTTTTGCAGTAACCTGGGAGATATTTGCAAATATCACATACTCCACTGCTCCATTAGCCAATACGGCAGAAATAGTGGAAGGTAACTCTATACATATATCGAATACTAGGAAGATATGACATGAATAGCATTGCTTCCCTTCATTCTCTTCATGGATAATATGAACTTCAATCTTGTACGTATTTCTTGAAGATTATCTCAATATGTCAGATTTCTTCCATTGTAGGCTATACGAATCGAAATAAAAACATTTTGGCAAACTACCTGAAGAGAATACTATGAAGTAATACTTGTCAAGGTTAAACCCCCTGACATCTTACCTTCAGCAATCAGCTCAATACAAGGTTGGCAGTTATGTAGGAGAGATTTGGGAATATGATATTCTCAATTTTTCCTGTTTCCAATAGGGCTGAGATAGTGGAAGTTCTCTCAAGGCATATATTGAACACTAAGAAGATATGACATTAACAGCATTGTATCCATTCACTCACCTCAAGGATAACACCACCTTCAGTCTTGTACATGTTTCCTGAAGGTTATCTCAATATATCAGATTTCTTCAATTGTAGGCTATACGAATCCAAATAAAAATATTTCGGCAAACACCCTCAAGAAAATATTCAGAAGTAATACATGTCAAGGTTAAACCTCCTGACATCAAATCTAAAGCAATGAGCTCCATACAACGTCGAGAGTTACGTAGTAGATATTTGGGAATGTCACATTTTCAATTGCTCCTTTGGCCATTGAGGTAGATAGAGTGGAAGGTATCTCAAGACATATATTGAACAATAGGAAGATACGACATTAACAGCTTTGTTTCCCTTCACAATTTTCATGGGTAATGTGAGCTACAATCTTGTGCATATGTCCTGAAGGTTATGTCAATACACGGTATTTCTCCTATCGAAGGCTATAGCAATCCGAATAAACTGATTTTGGCAAATAACTTAAGGAGAATACTCTGAAGTAATACAAGTACAGGGCAAACCTCCAGATATCTTCTCTGCAGCAAATATCTCAACATAAGGTTTGCAGTTCTCTCGGAGATATTGGAAAATATCCCATTCTCAATTGCTCCCTTGGCCAGTATGGGAGAAATACTGGAAGGTGTTTGAAGATAGACATTAAACACTAGGAAGATATGACATTAGCAGCATTGCTTCCCTTTACTCTCTTCATGGATAATAGGATTTTTAATCTTGTACAAATTTCCAGAAAGTTATCTCAATATTTAAGGTTTCTTCAAAAGTAGGCCATAGGAATGCAAATAAAACCATTTTGTCAAATAACCTAAAGCGAAAACTCTGCAGTAATACAAGTAAAGGCTAAACCTCCTGATATCTTCTCTGCAGCGATGAGCTCAATACAAGGATTGCAGTTAGGTAGGACATATTTGCGAATATCTCATACTCATTTGCTACTTTGCCCTTTATGATAGATGTAGCGGAAGGTGTTTCAAGACATACATTGAAAACTAGGACGACATTATCTTAACATCCTTGTTCCCCTTCACTCTCTTCATGGATATTAGGACCTTCAATCTTGTACATATTTCCTGGCTGTTATCTCAGTATTGAGGATTTCTTCATTTGTAGACCGTAAGAGTCAACATGAACACCTTTTGGCAAATAACCTAAAGAGAAAGCTGTGAGGTAATACAGGTAAATGGTGAACCTCCACATAGCTTATCTGCAGCAATGACCTCCATACGAGGTTTGCAGTTATCTGTGAAATTTTTGCTAATATCTCATTCTCAATTGTTCCATTGGCCGATACCATAGCTTTCATAGAAGTAATCTCAGGAAAGATGTTGAACGCAAGGAAGATATTGTATTGACAGCATTGTTTAAATTCACTCACTTCGTGGCAGATATGAGCTTCATTCTTGTACATATCTCTTGGAGGGTCTCTCCATATTTAGGAGTTCTTCATTTGGAGCCTATAGGAATCCAAATATACACCTTTTGGCAAGTAACTTGAAGAGAAAACTATGAGGTAATTCATGTAAAGGGTAAATCTGCTCATAGCTTATCTGCAGCAATGAGTGCAAAACAAGGTTTGCAGTAACCTGGGAGATATTTGCAAATATCACATACTCCACTGCTCCATTAGCCAATACGTCAGATATCGTGGAAGGTAACTCTATACATATATCGAATACTAGGAAGATATGACATGAACAGCATTGCTTCCCTTCATTCTCTTCATGGATAATATGAACTTCAATTTTGTACGTATTTCTTGAAGATTATCTCAATATGTCAGATTTCTTCCATTGTAGGCTATACGAATAGAAATAAAAACATTTTGGCAAACAACCCGAAGAGAATACTATGAAGTAATACTTGTCAAGGTTAAACCCCCTGACATCTTACCTTCAGCAATCAGCTCAATACAAGGTTGGCAGTTATGTAGGAGAGATTTGGGAATATGATCTTCTCAATTTTTCCTGTTTCCAATAGGGCTGAGATAGTGGAAGTTCTCTCAAGGCATATATTGAACACTAGGAAGATATGACATTAACAGCATTGTATCCATTCACTCACCTCAAGGATAACACCACTTTCAGTCTTGTACATGTTTCCTGAAGGTTATCTCAATATATCAGATTTCTTCAATTGCAGGCTATACGAATCCAAATAAAAATATTTCGGCAAACACCCTCAAGAAAATATTCAGAAGTAATACATGTCAAGGTTAAACCTCCTGACATCAAATCTAAAGCAATGAGCTCCATACAACGTCGAGAGTTACGTAGTAGATATTTGGGAATGTCACATTTTCAATTGCTCCTTTGGCCATTAAGGTAGATAGAGTGGAAGGTATCTCAAGACATATATTGAACAATAGGAAGATACGACATTAACAGCTTTGTTTCCCTTCACAATTTTCATGGGTAATGTGAGCTACAATCTTGTGCATATGTCCTGAAGGTTATGTCAATACACGGTATTTCTCCTATCGAAGGCTATAGTAATCCGAATAAACTGATTTTGGCAAATAACTTAAGGAGAAAACTCTGCAGTAATACAAGTACAGGGCAAAGCTCCAGATATCTTCTCTGCAGCAAATATCTCAACATAAGGTTTGCAGTTCTCTCGGAGATATTGGAAAATATCCCATTCTCAATTGCTCCCTTGGCCAGTATGGGAGAAATACTGGAAGGTGTTTCAAGATAGACATTGACCACTAGGAAGATATGACATTAGCAGCATTGCTTCCCTTTACTCTCTTCATGGATAATAGGATTTTTCATCTTGTACAAATTTCCAGAAGGTTATCTCAATATTTAAGGTTTCTTCAAAAGTAGGCCATAGGAATGCAAATAAAACCATTTTGTCAAATAACCTAAAGCGAAAACTCTGCAGTAATACATGTAAAGGCTAAACCTCCTGATATCTTCTCTGCAGCGATGATCTCAATACAAGGATTGCAGTTAGGTAGGACATATTTGCGAATATCTCATACTCATTTGCTACTTTGCCCTTTATGATAGATGTAGCGGAAGGTGTTTCAAGACATACATTGAAAACTAGGACGACATTATCTTAACATCCTTGTTCCCCTTCACTCTCTTCATGGATATTAGGACCTTCAATCTGGGACATATTTCCTGGCTGTTATCTCAGTATTGAGGATTTCTTCATTTGTAGACCGTAAGAGTCAACATGAACACCTTTTGGCAAATAACCTAAAGAGAAAGCTGTGAGGTAATACAGGTAAATGGTGAACCTCCACATAGCTTCTCTGCAGCAATGACCTCCATACGAGGTTTGCAGTTATCTGTGAAATTTTTGCTAATATCTCATTCTCAATTGTTCCATTGGCCAATACCATAGCTTTCATAGAAGTAATCTCAGGAAAGATGTTGAACGCAAGGAAGATATTGTATTGACAGCATTGTTTAAATTCACTCACTTCGTGGCAGATATGAGCTTCATTCTTGTACATATCTCTTGGAGGGACTCTCCATATTTAGGAGTTCTTCATTTGGAGCCTATAGGAATCCAAATACACACCTTTTGGCAAGTAACTTGAAGAGAAAACTATGAGGTAATTCATGTAAAGGGTAAATCTCCTCATAGCTTATCTGCAGCAATGAGTGCAAAACAAGGTTTGCAGTAACCTGGGAGATATTTGCAAATATCACATACTCCACTGCTCGATTAGCCAATACGGCAGATATAGTGGAAGGTAACTCTATACATATATCGAATACTAGGAAGAGATGACATGAACAGCATTGCTTCCCTTCATTCTCTTCATGGATAATATGAACTTCAATCTTGTACGTATTTCTTGAAGATTATCTCAATATGTCAGATTTCTTCCATTGTAGGCTATACGAATCGAAATAAAAACATTTTGGCAAACAACCTGAAGAGAATACTATGAAGTAATACTTGTCAAGGTTAAACCCCCTGACATCTTACCTTCAGCAATCAGCTCAATACAAGGTTGGCAGTTATGTAGCAGAGATTTGGGAATATGATATTCTCAATTTTTCCTGTTTCCAATAGGGCTGAGATAGTGGAAGTTCTCTCAAGGCATATATTGAACACTAGGAAGATATGACATTAACAGCATTGTATCCCTTCACTCCCTTCAAGGATAACACGACCTTCAGTCTTGTACATGTTTCCTGAAGGTTATCTCAATATATCAGATTTCTTCAATTGTAGGCTATATGAAACCAAATAAAAATATTTCGGCAAACAACCTCAAGAAAATATTCAGAAGTAATACATGTCAAGGTTAAACCTCCTGACATCAAATCTAAAGCAATGAGCTCCATACAACGTCGAGAGTTACGTAGCAGATATTTGGGAATATCACATTTTCAATTGCTCCTTTGGCCCTTAAGGTAGATAGAGTGGAAGGTATCTCTAGACATATATTGAACAATAGGAAGATACGACATTAACAGCTTTGTTTCCCTTCACAATTTTCATGAGTAATATGAGCTACAATCTTGTGCATATGTCCTGAAGGTTATGTCATTCCACGGTATTTCTCCCATCGAAGGCTATAGTAATCCGAATAAACTGATTTTGGCAAATAACTTAAGGAAAAAACCCTGAAGTAATACAAGTACAGGGCAAACCTCCAGAAATCTTATCTGCAGCAAATATCTCAACATAAGGTTTGCAGTTATCCCGGAGATATTGGAAAATATCACATTCTCAATTGCTCCCTTGGCCAGTATGGGAGAAATACTGGAAGGTGTTTCAAGATAGACATTGAACACTAGGAAGATATGACATTAGCAGCATTGCTTCTCTTTACTCTCTTCATCGATAATAGGATTTTTAATCTTCTACAAATTTCCTGAAGGTTATCTCAATATTTAAGGTTTCTTCAAAAGTAGGCCATAGGAATGCAAATAAAACCATTTTGTCAAATAACCTAAAGCGAAAACTCTGCAGTAATACATGTAAAGGCTAAACCTCCTGATATCTTCTCTGCAGCGATGATCTCAATACAAGGATTGCAGTTAGGTAGGACATATTTGCGAATATCTCATACTCATTTGCTACTTTGGCCTTTATGATAGATGTAGCGGAAGGTGTTTCAAGACATACATTGAAAACTAGGACGATATTATGTTAACATCCTTGTTTCCCTTCACTCTCTTCATGGATATTAGGACCTTCAATCTGGGACATATTTCCTGGCTGTTATCTCAGTATTGAGGATTTCTTCATTTGTAGACCGTAAGAGTCAACATGAACACCTTTTGGCAAATAACCTAAAGAGAAAGCTGTGAGGTAATACAGGTAAATGGTGAACCTCCACATAGCTTATCTGCAGCAATGACCTCCATACGAGGTCTGCAGGTATCTGTGAAATTTTTGCTAATATCTCATTCTCAATTGTTCCATTGGCCAATACCATAGCTTTCATAGAAGTAATCTCAGGAAAGATGTTGAACGCAAGGAAGATATTGTATTGACAGCACTGTTTAAATTCACTCACTTCGTGGCAGATATGAGCTTCATTCTTGTACATATCTCTTGGAGGGACTCTCCATATTTAGGAGTTCTTCATTTGAAGCCTATAGGAATCCAAAGACACACCTTTGGGCAAGTAACTTGAAGAGAAAACTATGAAGTAATTCATGTAAAGGGTAAATCTCCTCATAGCTTATCTGCAGCAATGAGTGCAAAACAAGGTTTGCAGTAACCTGGGAGATAATTACAAATATCACATACTCCACTGCTCCATTAGCCAAGACGGCTGATATAGTGGAAAGTAACTCTATACATATATCGAATACTAGGAAGAGATGACATGAACAGCATTGCTTCCCTTCATTCTCTTCATGGATAATATGAACTTCAATCTTGTACGTATTTCTTGAGGATTATCTCAATATGTCAGATTTCTTCCATTGTAGGCTATACGAATCGAAATAAAAACATTTTGGCAAACCACCTGAAGAGAATACTATGAAGTAATACTTGTCAAGGTTAAACCCCCTGACATCTTACTTTCCACAATCAGCTCAATACAAGGTTGGCAGTTATGTAGGAGAGATTTGGGAATATGATATTCTCAATTTTTCCTGTTTCCAATATGGCTGAGATAGTGGAAGTTCTCTCAAGGCATATATTGAACACTAGGAAGATATGACATTAACAGCATTGTATCCCTTCACTCCCTTCAAGGATAACACGACCTTCAGTCTTGTACATGTTTCCTGAAGGTTATCTCAATATATCAGATTTCTTCAATTGTAGGCTATATGAAACCAAATAAAAATATTTCGGCAAACAACCTCAAGAAAATATTCAGAAGTAATACATGTCAAGGTTAAACCTCCTGACATCAAATCTAAAGCAATGAGCTCCATACAACGTCGAGAGTTACGTAGCAGATATTTGGGAATATCACATTTTCAATTGCTCCTTTGGCCCTTAAGGTAGATAGAGTGGAAGGTATCTCTAGACATATATTGAACAATAGGAAGATACGACATTAACAGCTTTGTTTCCCTTCACAATTTTCATGAGTAATATGAGCTACAATCTTGTGCATATGTCCTGAAGGTTATGTCATTCCACGGTATTTCTCCCATCGAAGGCTATAGTAATCCGAATAAACTGATTTTGGCAAATAACTTAAGGAGAAAACCCTGAAGTAATACAAGTACAGGGCAAACCTCCAGAAATCTTATCTGCAGCAAATATCTCAACATAAGGTTTGCAGTTATCCCGGAGATATTGGAAAATATCACATTCTCAATTGCTCCCTTGGCCAGTATGGGAGAAATACTGGAAGGTGTTTCAAGATAGACATTGAACACTAGGAAGATATGACATTAGCAGCATTGCTTCTCTTTACTCTCTTCATGGATAATAGGATTTTTAATCTTCTACAAATTTCCTGAAGGTTATCTCAATATTTAAGGTTTCTTCAAAAGTAGGCCATAGGAATGCAAATAAAACCATTTTGTCAAATAACCTAAAGCGAAAACTCTGCAGTAATACATGTAAAGGCTAAACCTCCTGATATCTTCTCTGCAGCGATGAGCTCAATACAAGGATTGCAGTTAGGTAGGACATATTTGCGAATATCTCATACTCATTTGCTACTTTGGCCTTTATGATAGATGTAGCGGAAGGTGTTTCAAGACATACATTGAAAACTAGGACGATATTATGTTAACATCCTTGTTTCCCTTCACTCTCTTCATGGATATTAGGACCTTCAATCTGGGACATATTTCCTGGCTGTTATCTCAGTATTGAGGATTTCTTCATTTGTAGACCGTAAGAGTCAACATGAACACCTTTTGCAAATAACCTAAAGAGAAAGCTGTGAGGTAATACAGGTAAATGGTGAACCTCCACATAGCTTATCTGCAGCAATGACCTCCATACGAGGTCTGCAGTTATCTGTGAAATTTTTGCTAATATCTCATTCTCAATTGTTCCATTGGCCAATACCATAGCTTTCATAGAAGTAATCTCAGGAAAGATGTTGCACGCAAGGAAGATATTGTATTGACAGCACTGTTTAAATTCACTCACTTCGTGGCAGATATGAGCTTCATTCTTGTACATATCTCTTGGAGGGATTCTCCATATTTAGGAGTTCTTCATTTGAAGCCTATAGGAATCCAAAGACACACCTTTGGGCAAGTAACTTGAAGAGAAAACTATGAAGTAATTCATGTAAAGGGTAAATCTCCTCATAGCTTATCTGCAGCAATGAGTGCAAAACAAGGTTTGCAGTAACCTGGGAGATAATTACAAATATCACATACTCCACTGCTCCATTAGCCAAGACGGCTGATATAGTGGAAAGTAACTCTATACATATATCGAATACTAGGAAGAGATGACATGAACAGCATTGCTTCCCTTCATTCTCTTCATGGATAATATGAACTTCAATCTTGTACGTATTTCTTGAGGATTATCTCAATATGTCAGATTTCTTCCATTGTAGGCTATACGAATCGAAATAAAAACATTTTGGCAAACCACCTGAAGAGAATACTATGAAGTAATACTTGTCAAGGTTAAACCCCCTGACATCTTACTTTCCACAATCAGCTCAATACAAGGTTGGCAGTTATGTAGGAGAGATTTGGGAATATGATATTCTCAATTTTTCCTGTTTCCAATATGGCTGAGATAGTGGAAGTTCTCTCAAGGCATATATTGAACACTAGGAAGATATGACATTAACAGCATTGTATCCCTTCACTCCCTTCAAGGATAACACGACCTTCAGTCTTGTACATGTTTCCTGAAGGTTATCTCAATATATCAGATTTCTTCAATTGTAGGCTATATGAATCCAAATAAAAATATTTCGGCAAACAACCTCAAGAAAATATTCAGAAGTAATACATGTCAAGGTTAAACCTCCTGACATCAAATCTAAAGCAATGAGCTCCATACAACGTCGAGAGTTACGTAGCAGATATTTGGGAATATCACATTTTCAATTGCTCCTTTGGGCCTTAAGGTAGATAGAGTGGAAGGTATCTCAAGACATATATTGAACAATAGGAAGATACGACATTAACAGCTTTGTTTCCCTTCACAATTTTCATGAGTAATATGAGCTACAATCTTGTGCGTATGTCCTGAAGGTTATGTCATTCCACAGTATTTCTCCTATCGAAGGCTATAGTAATCCGAATAAACTGATTTTGGCAAATAACTTAAGGGGAAAACCCTGAAGTAATACAAGTACAGGGCAAACCTCCAGAAATCTTATCTGCAGCAAATATCTCAACATAAGGTTTGCAGTTATCTCGGAGATTTTGGAAAATATCACATTCTCAATTGCTCCCTTGGCCAGTATGGGAGAAATACTGGAAGGTGTTTCAAGATAGACATTGAACACTAGGAAGATATGACATTAGCAGCATTGCTTCAATTTGCTCTCTTCATGAATAATAGGATTTTTAATCTTCTACAAATTTCCTGAAGGGTATCTCAATGTTGAAGGATTCTTCAAAAGTAGGCCATAGGAATGCAAATAAAACCATTTTGTCAAATAACCTAAAGCGAAAACTCTGCAGTAATACATGTAAAGGCTAAACCTCCTGATATCTTCTCTGCAGCGATGAGCTCAATACAAGGATTGCAGTTAGGTACGACATATTTGCGAATATGTCATACTCATTTGCTACTTTGCCCTTTATGACAGATGTAGCGGAAGGTGTTTCAAGACATACATTGAAAACTCGGTCGATATTATGTTAACATCCTTGTTTCCCTTCACTCTCTTCATGGATATTAGGACCTTCAATCTTGTACATATTTCCTGGCTGTTATCTCAGTATTGAGGATTTCTTCATTTGTAGACCGTAAGAGTCAACATGAACACCTTTTGGCAAATAACCTAAAGAGAAAGCTGTGAGGTAATACAGGTAAATGGTGAACCTCCACATAGCTTATCTGCAGCAATGACCTCCATACGAGGTCTGCAGTTATCTGTGAAATTTTTGCTAATATCTCATTCTCAATTGTTCCATTGGCCAATACCATAGCTTTCATAGAAGTAATCTCAGGAAAGATGTTGAACGCAAGGAAGACATTGTATTGACAGCACTGTTTAAATTCACTCACTTCGTGGCAGATATGAGCTTCATTCTTGTACATATCTCTTGGAGGGACTCTCCATATTTAGGAGTTCTTCATTTGAAGCCTATAGGAATCCAAAGACACACCTTTTGGCAAGTAACTTGAAGAGAAAACTATGAAGTAATTCATGTAAAGGGTAAATCTCCTCATAGCTTATCTGCAGCAATGAGTGCAAAACAAGGTTTGCAGTAACCTGGGAGATATTTGCAAATATCACATACTCCACTGCTCCATTAGCCAATACGGCAGAAATAGTGGAAGGTAACTCTATACATATATCGAATACTAGGAAGAGATGACATGAACAGCATTGCTTCCCTTCATTCTCTTCATGGATAATATGAACTTCAATCTTGTACGTATTTCTTGAGGATTATCTCAATATGTCAGATTTCTTCCATTGTAGGCTATACGACTCGAAATAAAAACATTTTGGCAAACCACATGAAGAGAATACTATGAAGTAATACTTGTCAAGGTTAAACCCCCTGACATCTTACTTTCAGCAATCAGCTCAATACAAGGTTGGCAGTTATGTAGGAGAGATTTGGGAATATGATATTCTCAATTTTTCCTGTTACCAATATGGCTGAGACAGTGGAAATTCTCTCAAGGCATATATTGAACACTAGGAAGATATGACATTAACAGCATTGTATCCCTTCACTCCCTTCAAGGATAACACGACCTTCAGTCTTGTACATGTTTCCTGAAGGTTATCTCAATATATCAGATTTCTTCAATTGTAGGCTATATGAATCCAAATAAAAATATTTCAGCAAACAACCTCAAGAAAATATTCAGAAGTAATACATGTCAAGGTTAAACCTCCTGACATCAAATCTAAAGCAATGAGCTCCATACAACGTCGAGAGTTACGTAGCAGATATTTGGGAATATCACATTTTCAATTGCTCCTTTGTCCCTTAAGGTAGATAGAGTGGAAGGTATCTCAAGACATATATTGAACAATAGGAAGATACGACATTAACAGCTTTGTTTCCCTTCACAATTTTCATGAGTAATATGAGCTACAATCTTGTGCATATGTCCTGAAGGTTATGTCATTCCACGGTATTTCTCCTATCGAAGGCTATAGTAATCCGAATAAACTGATTTTGGCAAATAACTTAAGGAGAAAACCCTGAAGTAATACAAGTACAGGGCAAACCTCCAGAAATCTTATCTGCAGCAAATATCTCAACATAAGGTTTGCAGTTATCCCGGAGATATTGGAAAATATCACATTCTCAATTGCTCCCTTGCCCAGTATGGGAGAAATACTGGAAGGTGTTTCAAGATAGACATTGAACACTAGGAAGATATGACATTAGCAGCATTGCTTCAATTTACTCTCTTCATGGATAATAGGATTTTTAATCTTCTACAAATTTCCTGAAAGGTATCTCAATGTTGAAGGATTCTTCAAAAGTAGGACATAGGAATGCAAATAAAACCATTTTGTCAAATAACCTAAAGCGAAAACTCTGCAGTAATACATGTAAAGGCTAAACCTCCTGATATCTTCTCTGCAGCGATGAGCTCAATACAAGGATTGCAGTTAGGTAGGACATATTTGCGAATATCTCATACTCATTTGCTACTTTGCCCTTTATGATAGATGTAGCGGAAGGTGTTTCAAGACATACATTGAAAACTCGGTCGATATTATGTTAACATCCTTGTTTCCCTTCACTCTCTTCATGGATATTAGGACCTTCAATCTTGTACATATTTCCTGGCTGTTATCTCAGTATTGAGGATTTCTTCATTTGTAGACCGTAAGAGTCAACATGAACACCTTTTGGCAAATAACCTAAAGAGAAAGCTGTGAGGTAATACAGGTAAATGGTGAACCTCCACATAGCTTATCTGCAGCAATGACCTCCATACGAGGTCTGCAGTTATCTGTGAAATTTTTCCTAATATCTCATTCTCAATTGTTCCATTGGCCAATACCATAGCTTTCATAGAAGTAATCTCAGGAAAGATGTTGAACGCAAGGAAGATATTGTATTGACAGCACTGTTTAAATTCACTCACTTCGTGGCAGATATGAGCTTCATTCTTGTACATATCTCTTGGAGGGACTCTCCATATTTAGGAGTTCTTCATTTGAAGCCTATAGGAATCCAAAGACACACCTTTGGGCAAGTAACTTGAAGAGAAAACTATGAAGTAATTCATGTAAAGGGTAAATCTCCTCATAGCTTATCTGCAGCAATGAGTGCAAAACAAGGTTTGCAGTAACCTGGGAGATATTTGCCAATATCACATACTCCACTGCTCCATTAGCCAATACGGCTGATATAGTGGAAGGTAACTCTATACATATATCGAATACTAGGAAGAGATGACATGAACAGCATTGCTTCCCTTCATTCTCTTCATGGATAATATGAACTTCAATCTTGTACGTATTTCTTGAGGATTATCTCAATATGTCAGATTTCTTCCATTGTAGGCTATACGACTCGAAATAAAAACATTTTGGCAAACCACCTGAAGAGAATACTATGAAGTAATACTTGTGAAGGTTAAACCCCCTGACATCTTACTTTCAGCAATCAGCTCAATACAAGGTTGGCAGTTATGTAGGAGAGATTTGGGAATATGATATTCTCAATTTTTCCTGTTTCCAATATGGCTGAGACAGTGGAAATTCTCTCAAGGCATATATTGAACACTAGGAAGATATGACATTAACAGCATTGTATCCCTTCACTCCCTTCAAGGATGACACGACCTTCAGTCTTGTACATGTTTCCTGAAGGTTATCTCAATATATCAGATTTCTTCAATTGTAGGCTATATGAATCCAAATAAAAATATTTCGGCAAACAACCTCAAGAAAATATTCAGAAGTAATACATGTCAAGGTTAAACCTCCTGACATCAAATCTAAAGCAATGAGCTCCATACAACGTCGAGAGTTACGTAGCAGATATTTGGGAATATCACATTTTCAATTGCTCCTTTGGCCCTTAAGGTAGATAGAGTGGAAGGTATCTCAAGACATATATTGAACAATAGGAAGATACGACATTAACAGCTTTGTTTCCCTTCACAATTTTCATGAGTAATATGAGCTACAATCTTGTGCATATGTCCTGAAGGTTATGTCATTCCACGGTATTTCTCCTATCGAAGGCTATAGTAATCCGAATAAACTGATTTTGGCAAATAACTTAAGGAGAAAACCCTGAAGTAATACAAGTACAGGGCAAACCTCCAGAAATCTTATCTGCAGCAAATATCTCAACATAAGGTTTGCAGTTATCCCGGAGATATTGGAAAATATCACATTCTCAATTGCTCCCTTGGCCAGTATGGGAGAAATACTGGAAGGTGTTTCAAGATAGACATTGAACACTAGGAAGATATGACATTAGCAGCATTGCTTCAATTTACTCTCTTCATGGATAATAGGATTTTTAATCTTCTACAAATTTCCTGAAGGGTATCTCAATGTTGAAGGATTCTTCAAAAGTAGGCCATAGGAATGCAAATAAAACCATTTTGTCAAATAACCTAAAGCGAAAACTCTGCAGTAATACATGTAAAGGCTAAACCTCCTGATATCTTCTCTGCAGCGATGAGCTCAATACAAGCATTGCAGTTAGGTAGGACATATTTGCGAATATCTCATACTCATTTGCTACTTTGGCCTTTATGATAGATGTAGCGGAAGGTGTTTCAAGACATACATTGAAAACAAGGACGATATTATGTTAACATCCTTGTTTCCCTTCACTCTCTTCATGGATATTAGGACCTTCAATCTTGTACATATTTCCTGGCTGTTATCTCAGTATTGAGGATTTCTTCATTTGTAGACCGTAAGAGTCAACATGAACACTTTTTGGCAAATAACCTAAAGAGAAAGCTGTGAGGTAATACAGGTAAATGGTGAACCTCCACATAGCTTATCTGCAGCAATGACCTCCATACGAGGTCTGCAGTTGTCTGTGAAATTTTTGCTAATATCTCATTCTCAATTGTTTCATTGGCCAATACCATAGTTTTCATAGAAGTAATCTCAGGAAAGATGTTGAACGCAAGGAAGATATTGTATTGACAGCACTGTTTAAATTCACTCACTTCGTGGCAGATATGAGCTTCATTCTTGTACATATCTCTTGGAGGGACTCTCCATATTTAGGAGTTCTTCATTTGAAGCCTATAGGAATCCAAAGACACACCTTTGGGCAAGTCACTTGAAGAGAAAACTATGAAGTAATTCATGTAAAGGGTAAATCTCCTCATAGCTTATCTGCAGCAATGAGTGCAAAACAAGGTTTGCAGTAACCTGGGAGATATTTGCAAATATCACATACTCCACTGCTCCATTAGCCAAGATGGCTGATATAGTGGAAGGTAACTCTATACATATATCGAATACTAGGAAGAGATGATATGAACAGCATTGCTTCCCTTCATTCTCTTCATGGATAATATGAACTTCAATCTTGTACGTATTTCTTGAGGATTATCTCAATATGTCAGATTTCTTCCATTGTAGGCTATACGACTCGAAATAAAAACATTTTGGCAAACCACCTGAAGAGAATACTATGAAGTAATACTTGTGAAGGTTAAACCCCCTGACATCTTACTTTCAGCAATCAGCTCAATACAAGGTTGGCAGTTATGTAGGAGAGATTTGGGAATATGATATTCTCAATTTTTCCTGTGTCCAATATGGCTGAGATAGTGGAAGTTCTCTCAAGGCATATATTGAACACTAGGAAGATATGACATTAACAGCATTGTATCCCTTCACTCCCTTCAAGTATAACACGACCTTCAGTCTTGTACATGTTTCCTGAAGGTTATCTCAATATATCAGATTTCTTCAATTGTAGGCTATATGAATCCAAATAAAAATATTTCGGCAAACAACCTCAAGAAAATATTCAGAAGTAATACATGTCAAGGTTAAACCTCCTGACATCAAATCTAAAGCAATGAGCTCCATACAACGTCGAGAGTTACGTAGCAGATATTTGGGAATATCACATTTTCAATTGCTCCTTTGGCCCTTAAGGTAGATAGAGTGGAAGGTATCTAAAGACATATATTGAACAATAGGAAGATACGACATTAACAGCTTTGTTTCCCTTCCCAATTTTCATGAGTAATATGAGCTACAATCTTGTGCATATGTCCTGAAGGTTATGTCATTCCACGGTATTTCTCCTATCGAAGGCTATAGTAATCCGAATAAACTGATTTTGGCAAATAACTTAAGGGGAAAACCCTGAAGTAATAAAAGTACAGGGCAAACCTCCAGAAATCTTATCTGCAGCAAATATCTCAACATAAGGTTTGCAGTTATCCCGGAGATATTGGAAAATATCACATTCTCAATTGCTCCCTTGGCCAGTATGGGAGAAATACTGGAAGGTGTTTCAAGATAGACATTGAACACTAGGAAGATATGACATTAGCAGCATTGCTTCTCTTTACTCTCTTCATGAATAATAGGATTTTTAATCTTCTACAAATTTCCTGAAGGGTATCTCAATATTTAAGGTTTCTTCAAAAGTAGGCCATAGGAATGCAAATAAAACCATTTTGTCAAATAACCTAAAGCGAAAACTCTGCAGTAATACATGTAAAGGCTAAACCTCCTGATATCTTCTCTGCAGCGATGAGCTCAATACAAGGATTGCAGTTAGGTAGGACATATTTGCGAATATCTCATACTCATTTGCTACTTTGCCCTTTATGATAGATGTAGCGGAAGGTGTTTCAAGACAAACATTGAAAACTCGGACGATATTATGTTAACATCCTTGTTTCCCTTCACTCTCTTCATGGATATTAGGACCTTCAATCTTGTACATATTTCCTGGCTGTTATCTCAGTATTGAGGATTTCTTCATTTGTAGACCGTAAGAGTCAACATGAATACCTTTTGGCAAATAACCTAAAGAGAAAGCTGTGAGGTACTACAGGTAAATGGTGAACCTCCACATAGCTTATCTGCAGCAATGACCTCCATACGAGGTCTGCAGTTATTTGTGAAATTTTTGCTATATCTCATTCTCAATTGTTCCATTGGCCAATACCATAGCTTTCATAGAAGTAATCTCAGGAAAGATGTTGAACGCAAGGAAGATATTGTATTGACAGCACTGTTTAAATTCACTCACTTCGTGGCAGATATGAGCGTCATTCTTGTACATATTTCTTGGAGGGACTCTCCATATTTAGGACTTCTTCATTTGGAGCCTACATATTTCTTGGAGGGACTCTCCATATTTAGGAATTCTTCATTTGGAGCCTATAGGAATCCAAAGAGACACCTTTTGGAAAGTAACTTGAGGAGAAAACTATGAAGTAATTCATGTAAAGGGTAAATCTCCTCATAGCTTATCTGCAGCAATGAGTGCAAAACAAGGTTTGCAGTAACCTGGGAGATATTTGCAAATATCACATACTCCACTGCTCCATTAGCCAATACGGCAGATATAGTGGAAGGTAACTCTATACATATATCGAATACTAGGAATATATGACATGAACAGCATTGCTTCCCTTCATTCTCTTCATGGATAATATGAACTTCAATCTTGTACGTATTTCTTGAAGATTATCTCAATATGTCAGATTTCTTCCATTGTAGGCTATACGAATCGAAATAAAAACATTTTGGCAAACCACATGAAGAGAATACTATGAAGTAATACTTGTCAAGGTTAAACCCCCTGACATCTTACTTTCAGCAATCAGCTCAATACAAGGTTGGCAGTTAAGTAGGAGAGATTTGGGAATATGATATTCTCAATTTTTCCTGTTTCCAATATGGCTGAGATAGTGGAAGTTCTCTCAAGGCATATATTGAACACTAGGAAGATATGACATTAACAGCATTGTATCCCTTCACTCCCTTCAAGGATAACACGACCTTCAGTCTTGTACATGTTTCCTGAAGGTTATCTCAATATATCAGATTTCTTCAATTGTAGGCTATATGAATCCAAATAAAAATATTTCGGGAAACAACCTCAAGAAAACATTCAGAAGTAATACATGTCAAGGTTAAACCTCCTGACATCAAATCTAAAGCAATGAGCTCCATACAACGTTGAGAGTTACGTAGCAGATATTTGGGAATATCACATTTTCAATTGCTCCTTTGGCCCTTAAGGTAGATAGAGTGGAAGGTATCTCAAGACATATATTGAACAATAGGAAGATACGACATTAACAGCTTTGTTTCCCTTCACAATTTTCATGAGTAATATGAGCTAGAATCTTGTGCATATGTCCTGAAGGTTATGTCATTCCACGGTATTTCTCCTATCGAAGGCTATAGTAATCCGAATAAACTGATTTTGGCAAATAACTTAAGGAGAAAACCCTGAAGTAATACAAGTACAGGGCAAACCTCCAGAAATCATATCTGCAGCAAATATCTCAACATAAGGTTTGCAGTTATCCCGGAGATATTGGAAAATATCACATTCTCAATTGCTCCCTTGGCCAGTATGGGAGAAATACTGGAAGGTGTTTCAAGATAGACATTGAACACTAGGAAGATATGACATTAGCAGCATTGCTTCTCTTTACTCTCTTCATGGATAATAGGATTTTTAATCTTCTACAAATTTCCTGAAGGGTATCTCAATATTTAAGGTTTCTTCAAAAGTAGGCCATAGGAATGCAAATAAAACCATTTTGTCAAATAACCTAAAGCGAAAACTCTGCAGTAATACATGTAAAGGCTAAACCTCCTGATATCTTCTCTGCAGCGATGAGCTCAATACAAGGATTGCAGTTAGGTAGGACATATTTGCGAATATCTCATACTCATTTGCTACTTTGCCCTTTATGATGGATGTAGCAGAAGGTGTTTCAAGACATACATTGAAAACCCGGACGATATTATGTTAACATCCTTGTTTCCCTTCACTCTCTTCATGGATATTAGGACCTTCAATCTTGTACATATTTCCTGGCTGTTATCTCAGTATTGAGGATTTCTTCATTTGTATACCGTAAGAGTCAACATGAATACCTTTTGGCAAATAACCTAAAGAGAAAGCTGTGAGGTAATACAGGTAAATGGTGAACCTCCACATAGCTTATCTGCAGCAATGACCTCCATACGAGGTCTGCAGTTGTCTGTGAAATTTTTGCTAATATCTCATTCTCAATTGTTCCATTGGCCAATACCATAGCTTTCATAGAAGTAATCTCAGGAAAGATGTTGAACGCAAGGAAGATATTGTATTGACAGCACTGTTTAAATTCACTCACTTCGTGGCAGATATGAGCTTCATTCTTGTACATATCTCTTGGAGGGACTCTCCATATTTAGGAGTTCTTCATTTGAAGCCTATAGGAATCCAAAGACACACCTTTGGGCAAGTAACTTGAAGAGAAAACTATGAAGTAATTCATATAAAGGGTAAATATCCTCATAGCTTATCTGCAGCAATGAGTGCAAAACAAGGTTTGCAGTAACCTGGGAGATATTTGCAAATATCACATACTCCACTGCTCCATTAGCCAAGACGGCTGATATAGTGGAAGGTAACTCTATACATATATCGAATACTAGGAAGAGATGACATGAACAGCATTGCTTCCCTTCATTCTCTTCATGGATAATATGAACTTCAATCTTGTACGTATTTATTGAAGATTATCTCAATATGTCAAATTTCTTCCATTGTAGGCTATACGAATCGAAATAATAACATTTTGGCAAACCACATGAAGAGAATACTATGAAGTAATACTTGTCAAGGTTAAACCCCCTGACATCTTACTTTCAGCAATCAGCTCAATACAAGGTTGGCAGTTAAGTAGGAGACATTTGCGAATATGATATTCTCAATTATTCCTGTTTCCAATATGGCTGAGATAGTGGAAGTTCTCTCAAGGCATATATTGAACACTAGGAAGATATGACATTAACAGCATTGTATCCCTTCACTCACTTCAAGGATAACACGACCTTCAGTCTTGTACATGTTTCCTGAAGGTTATCTCAATATATCAGATTTCTTCAATTGTAGGCTATATGAATGCAAATAAAAATATTTCGGCAAACAACCTCAAGAAAATATTCAGAAGTAATACATGTCAAGTTTAAACCTCCTGACATCAAATCTAAAGCAATGAGCTCCATACAACGTCGAGAGTTACGTAGCAGATATTTGGGAATATCACATTTTCAATTGCTCCTTTGGCCCTTAAGGTAGATAGAGTGGAAGGTATCTCAAGACATATATTGAACAATAGGAAGATACGACATTAACAGCTTTGTTTCCCTTCACAATTTTCATGAGTAATATGAGCTACAATCTTGTGCATATGTCCTGAAGGTTATGTCATTCCACGGTATTTCTCCTATCGAAGGCTATAGTAATCCGAATAAACTGATTTTGGCAAATAACTTAAGGAGAAAACCCTGAAGTAATACAAGTACAGGGCAAACCTCCAGAAATCTTATCTACAGCAAATATCTCAACATAAGGTTTGCAGTTATCCCGGAGATATTGGAAAATATCACATTCTCAATTGCTCCCTTGGCCAGTATGGGAGAAATACTGGAAGGTGTTTCAAGATAGACATTGAACACTAGGAAGATATGACATTAGCAGCATTGCTTCTCTTTACTCTCTTCATGGATAATAGGATTTTTAATCTTCTACAAATTTCCTGAAGGTTATCTCAATATTTAAGGTTTCTTCAAAAGTAGGCCATAGGAATGCCAATAAAACCATTGTGTCAAATAACCTAAAGCGAAAACTCTGCAGTAATACATGTAAAGGCTAAACCTCCTGATATCTTCTCTGCAGCGATGAGCTCAATACAAGGATTGCAGTTAGGTAGGACATATTTGCGAATATCTCATACTCATTTGCTACTTTGCCCTTTATGATAGATGTAGCGGAAGGTGTTTCAAGACATACATTGAAAACTAGGACGATATTATGTTAACATCCTTGTTTCCCTTCACTCTCTTCATGGATATTAGGACCTTCAATCTTGTACATATTTCCTGGCTGTTATCTCAGTATTGAGGATTTCTTCATTTGTAGACCGTAAGAGTCAACATGAACACCTTTTGGCAAATAACCTAAAGAGAAAGCTGTGAGGTAATACAGGTAAATGGTGAACCTCCACATAGCTTATCTGCAGCAATGACCTCCATACGAGGTCTGCAGTTATCTGTGAAATTTTTGCTAATATCTCATTCTCAATTGTTCCATTGGCCAATACCATAGCTTTCATAGAAGTAATCTCAGGAAAGATGTTGAACGCAAGGAAGATATTGTATTGACAGCACTGTTTAAATTCACTCACTTCGTGGCAGATATGAGCTTCATTCTTGTACATATCTCTGGGAGGGACTCTCCATATTTAGGAGTTCTTCATTTGAAGCCTATAGGAATCCAAAGACACACCTTTGGGCAAGTAACTTGAAGAGAAAACTATGAAGTAATTCATGTAAAGGGTAAATCTCCTCATAGCTTATCTGCAGCAATGAGTGCAAAACAAGGTTTGCAGTAACCTGGGAGATATTTGCAAATATCACATACTCCACTGCTCCATTAGCCAAGACGGCAGATATAGTGGAAGGTAACTCTATACATATATCGAATACTAGGAAGAGATGACATGAACAGCATTGCATCCCTTCATTCTCTTCATGGATAATATGAACTTCAATCTTGTACGTATTTCTTGAAGATTACCTCAATATGTTAGATTTCTTCCATTGTAGGCTATACGAATCGAAATAAAAACATTTTGGCAAACCACCTGAAGAGAATACTATGAAGTAATACTTGTCAAGGATAAACCCCCTGACATCTTACTTTCAGCAATCAGCTCAATACAAGGTTGGCAGTTATGTAGGAGAGATTTGGGAACATGATATTCTCAATTATTCCTGTTTCCAATATGGCTGAGATAGTGGAAGTTCTCTCAAGGCATATATTGAACACTAGGAAGATATGACATTAACAGCATTGTATCCCTTCACTCCCTTCAAGGATAACACGACCTTCAGTCTTGTACATGTTTCCTGAAGGTTATCTCAATATATCAGATTTCTTCAATTGTAGGATATATGAATCCAAATAAAAATATTTCGGCAAACAACCTCAAGAAAATATTCAGAAGTAATACATGTCAAGGTTAAACCTCCTGACATCAAATCTAAAGCAATGAGCTCCATACAACGTCGAGAGTTACGTAGCAGATATTTGGGAATATCACATTTTCAATTGCTCCTTTGTCCCTTAAGGTAGATAGAGTGGAAGGTATCTCAAGACATATATTGAATAATAGGAAGATACGACATTAACAGCTTTGTTTCCCTTCACAATTTTCATGAGTAATATGAGCTACAATCTTGTGCATATGTCCTGAAGGTTATGTCATTCCACAGTATTTCTCCTATCGAAGGCTATAGTAATCCGAATAAACTGATTTTGGATAATAACTTAAGGGGAAAACCCTGAAGTAATACAAGTACAGGGCAAACCTCCAGAAATCTTATCTGCAGCAAATATCTCAACATAAGGTTTGCAGTTATCCCGGAGATATTGGAAAATATCACATTCTCAATTGCTCCCTTGGCCAGTATGGGAGAAATACTGGAAGGTGTTTCAAGATAGACATTGAACACTAGGAAGATATGACATTAGCAGCATTGCTTCTCTTTACTCCCTTCATGGATAATAGGATTTTTAATCTTCTACAAATTTCCTGAAGGGTATCTAAATATTTAAGGTTTCTTCAAAAGTAGGCCATAGGAATGCAAATAAAACCATTTTGTCAAATAACCTAAAGCGAAAACTCTGCAGTAATACATGTAAAGGCTAAACCTCCTGATATCTTCTCTGCAGCGATGAGCTCAATACAAGGATTGCAGTTAGGTAGGACATATTTGCGAATATCTCATACTCATTTGCTACTTTGGCCTTTATGATAGATGTAGCGGAAGGTGTTTCAAGACATACATTGAAAACTCGGACGATATTATGTTAACATCCTTGTTTCCCTTCACTCTCTTCATGGATATTAGGACCTTCAATCTTGGACATATTTCCTGGCTGTTATCTCAGTATTGAGGATTTCTTCATTTGTAGACCGTAAGAGTCAACATGAATACCTTTTGGCAAATAACCTAAAGAGAAAGCTGTGAGGTAATACAGGTAAATGGTGAACCTCCACATAGCTTATCTGCAGCAATGACCTCCATACGAGGTCTGCAGTTATCTGTGAAATTTTTGCTAATATCTCATTCTCAATTGTTCCATTGGCCAATACCATAGCTTTCATAGAAGTAATCTCAGGAAAGATGTTGAACGCAAGGAAGATATTGTATTGACAGCACTGTTTAAATTCACTCACTTCGTGGCAGATATGAGCGTCATTCTTGTACATATTTCTTGGAGGGACTCTCCATATTTAGGACTTCTTCATTTGGAGCCTACATATTTCTTGGAGGGACTCTCCATATTTAGGAGTTCTTCATTTGGAGCCTATAGGAATTCAAAGACACACCTTTTGGCAAGTAACTTGAAGAGAAAACTATGAAGTAATTCATGTAAAGGGTAAATCTCCTCATAGCTTATCTGCAGCAATGAGTGCAAAACAAGGTTTGCAGTAACCTGGGAGATATTTGCAAATATCACATACTCCACTGCTCCATTAGCCAATACGGCAGAAATAGTGGAAGGTAACTCTATACATATATCGAATACTAGGAAGATATGACATGAACAGCATTGCTTCCCTTCATTCTCTTCATGGATAATATGAACTTCAATCTTGTACGTATTTCTTGAAGATTATCTCAATATGTCAGATTTCTTCCATTGTAGGCTATACGAATCGAAATTAAAACATTTTGGCAAACAACCTGAAGAGAATACTATGAAGTAATACTTGTCAAGGTTAAACCCCCTGACATCTTACCTTCAGCAATCAGCTCAATACAAGGTTGGCAGTTATGTAGGAGAGATTTGGGAATATGATATTCTCAATTTTTCCTGTTTCCAATAGGGCTGAGATAGTGGAAGTTCTCTCAAGGCATATATTGAACACTAGGAAGATATGACATTAACAGCATTGTATCCATTCACTCACCTCAAGGATAACACCACCTTCAGTCTTGTACATGTTTCCTGAAGGTTATCTCAATATATCAGATTTCTTCAATTGTAGGCTATACGAATCCAAATAAAAATATTTCGGCAAACACCCTCAAGAAAATATTCAGAAGTAATACATGTCAAGGTTAAACCTCCTGACATCAAATCTAAAGCAATGAGCTCCATACAACGTCGAGAGTTACGTAGTAGATATTTGGGAATGTCACATTTTCAATTGCTCCTTTGGCCATTAAGGTAGATAGAGTGGAAGGTATCTCAAGACATATATTGAACAATAGGAAGATACGACATTAACAGCTTTGTTTCCCTTCACAATTTTCATGGGTAATGTGAGCTACAATCTTGTGCATATGTCCTGAAGGTTATGTCAATACACGGTATTTCTCCTATCGAAGGCTATAGCAATCCGAATAAACTGATTTTGGCAAATAACTTAAGGAGAAAACTCTGAAGTAATACAAGTACAGGGCAAACCTCCAGATATCTTCTCTGCAGCAAATATCTCAACATAAGGTTTGCAGTTCTCTCGGAGATATTGGAAAATATCCCATTCTCAATTGCTCCCTTGGCCAGTATGGGAGAAATACTGGAAGGTGTTTGAAGATAGACATTAAACACTAGGAAGATATGACATTAGCAGCATTGCTTCCCTTTACTCTCTTCATGGATAATAGGATTTTTAATCTTGTACAAATTTCCAGAAGGTTATCTCAATATTTAAGGTTTCTTCAAAAGTAGGCCATAGGAATGCAAATAAAACCATTTTGTCAAATAACCTAAAGCGAAAACTCTGCAGTAATACATGTAAAGGCTAAACCTCCTGATATCTTCTCTGCAGCGATGAGCTCAATACAAGGATTGCAGTTAGGTAGGACATATTTGCGAATATCTCATACTCATTTGCTACTTTGCCCTTTATGATAGATGTAGCGGAAGGTGTTTCAAGACATACATTGAAAACTAGGACGACATTATCTTAACATCCTTGTTCCCCTTCACTCTCTTCATGGATATTAGGACCTTCAATCTTGTACATATTTCCTGGCTGTTATCTCAGTATTGAGGATTTCTTCATTTGTAGACCGTAAGAGTCAACATGAACACCTTTTGGCAAATAACCTAAAGAGAAAGCTGTGAGGTAATACAGGTAAATGGTGAACCTCCACATAGCTTATCTGCAGCAATGTCCTCCATACGAGGTTTGCAGTTATCTGTGAAATTTTTGCTAATATCTCATTCTCAATTGTTCCATTGGCCAATACCATAGCTTTCATAGAAGTAATCTCAGGAAAGATGTTGAACGCAAGGATGATATTGTATTGACAGCATTGTTTAAATTCACTCACTTCGTGGCAGATATGAGCTTCATTCTTGTACATATCTCTTGGAGGGACTCTCCATATTTAGGAGTTCTTCATTTGGAGCCTATAGGAATCCAAATACACACCTTTTGGCAAGTAACTTGAAGAGAAAACTATGAGGTAATTCATGTAAAGGGTAAATCTCCTCATAGCTTCTCTGCAGCAATGAGTGCAAAACAAGGTTTGCAGTAACCTGGGAGATATTTGCAAATATCACATACTCCACTGCTCCATTAGCCAATACGGCAGAAATAGTGGAAGGTAACTCTATACATATATCGAATACTAGGAAGATATGACATGAACAGCATTGCTTCCCTTCATTCTCTTCATGGATAATATGAACTTCAATCTTGTACGTATTTCTTGAAGATTATCTCAATATGTCAGATTTCTTCCATTGTAGGCTATACGAATCGAAATAAAAACATTTTGGCAAACAACCTGAAGAGAATACTATGAAGTAATACTTGTCAAGGTTAAACCCCCTGACATCTTACCTTCAGCAATCAGCTCAATACAAGGTTGGCAGTTATGTAGGAGAGATTTGGGAATATGATATTCTCAATTTTTCCTGTTTCCAATAGGGCTGAGATAGTGGAAGTTCTCTCAAGGCATATATTGAACACTAGGAAGATATGACATTAACAGCATTGTATCCATTCACTCACCTCAAGGATAACACCACCTTCAGTCTTGTACATGTTTCCTGAAGGTTATCTCAATATATCAGATTTCTTCAATTGTAGGCTATACGAATCCAAATAAAAATATTTCGGCAAACACCCTCAAGAAAATATTCAGAAGTAATACATGTCAAGGTTAAACCTCCTGACATCAAATCTAAAGCAATGAGCTCCATACAACGTCGAGAGTTACGTAGTAGATATTTGGGAATGTCACATTTTCAATTGCTCCTTTGGCCATTAATGTAGATAGAGTGGAAGGTATCTCAAGACATATATTGAACAATAGGAAGATACGACATTAACAGCTTTGTTTCCCTTCACAATTTTCATGGGTAATGTGAGCTACAATCTTGTGCATATGTCCTGAAGGTTATGTGAATACACGGTATTTCTCCTATCGAAGGCTATAGCAATCCGAATAAACTGATTTTGGCAAATAACTTAAGGAGAAAACTCTGAAGTAATAAAAGTACAGGGCAAACCTCCAGATATCTTCTCTGCAGCAAATATCTCAACATAAGGTTTGCAGTTCTCTGGGAGATATTGGAAAATATCCCATTCTCAATTGCTCCCTTGGCCAGTATGGGAGAAATACTGGAAGGTGTTTGAAGATAGACATTAAACACTAGGAAGATATGACATTAGCAGCATTGCTTCCCTTTACTCTCTTCATGGATAATAGGATTTTTAATCTTGTACAAATTTCCAGAAGGTTATCTCAATATTTAAGGTTTCTTCAAAAGTAGGCCATAGGAATGCAAATAAAACCATTTTGTCAAATAACCTAAAGCGAAAACTCTGCAGTAATACATGTAAAGGCTAAACCTCCTGATATCTTCTCTGCAGCGATGAGCTCAATACAAGGATTGCAGTTAGGTAGGACATATTTGCGAATATCTCATACTCATTTGCTACTTTGCCCTTTATGATAGATGTAGCGGAAGGTGTTTCAAGACATACATTGAAAACTAGGACGACATTATCTTAACATCCTTGTTCCCCTTCACTCTCTTCATGGATATTAGGACCTTCAATCTTGTACATATTTCCTGGCTGTTATCTCAGTATTGAGGATTTCTTCATTTGTAGACCGTAAGAGTCAACATGAACACCTTTTGGCAAATAACCTAAAGAGAAAGCTGTGAGGTAATACAGGTAAATGGTGAACCTCCACATAGCTTATCTGCAGTAATGTCCTCCATACGAGGTTTGCAGTTATCTGTGAAATTTTTGCTAATATCTCATTCTCAATTGTTCCATTGGCCAATACCATAGCTTTCATAGAAGTAATCTCAGGAAAGATGTTGAACGCAAGGATGATATTGTATTGACAGCATTGTTTAAATTCACTCACTTCGTGGCAGATATGAGCTTCATTCTTGTACATATCTCTTGGAGGGACTCTCCATATTTAGGAGTTCTTCATTTGGAGCCTATAGGAATCCAAAGACACACCTTTTGGCAAGTAACTTGAAGAGAAAACTATGAAGTAATTCATGTAAAGGGTAAATCTCCTCATAGCTTATCTGCAGCAATGAGTGCAAAACAATGTTTGCAGTAACCTGGGAGATATTTGCAAATATCACATACTCCACTGCTCCATTAGCCAATACGGCAGATATAGTGGAAGGTAACTCTATACATATATCGAATACTAGGAAGACATGACATGAACAGCATTGCTTCCCTTCATTCTCTTCATGGATAATATGAACTTCAATCTTGTACGTATTTCTTGAAGATTATCTCAATATGTCAGATTTCTTCCATTGTAGGCTATACGAATCGAAATAAAAACATTTTGGCAAACAACCTGAAGAGAATACTATGAAGTAATACTTGTCAATGTTAAACCCCCTGACATCCTACCTTCAGCAATCAGCTCAATACAAGGTTGGCAGTTATGTAGGAGAGATTTGGGAATATGATATTCTCAATTTTTCCTGTTTCCAATAGGGCTGAGATAGTGGAAGTTCTCTCAAGGCATATATTGAACACTAGGAAGATATGACATTAACAGCATTGTATCCATTCACTCACCTCAAGGATAACACCACCTTCAGTCTTGTACATGTTTCCTGAAGGTTATCTCAATATATCAGATTCCTTCAATTGTAGGCTATACGAATCCAAATAAAAATATTTCGGCAAACACCCTCAAGAAAATATTCAGAAGTAATACATGTCAAGGTTAAACCTCCTGACATCAAATCTAAAGCAATGAGCTCCATACAACGTCGAGAGTTACGTAGTAGATATTTGGGAATGTCACATTTTCAATTGCTCCTTTGGCCATTAAGGTAGATAGAGTGAAAGGTATCTTAAGACATATATTGAACAATAGGAAGATACGACATTAACAGCTTTGTTTCCCTTCACAATTTTCATGGGTAATGTGAGCTACAATCTTGTGCATATGTCCTGAAGGTTATGTCAATACACGGTATTTCTCCTATCGAAGGCTATAGTAATCCGAATAAACTGATTTTGGCAAATAACTTAAGGAGAAAACTCTGAAGTAATACAAATACAGGGCAAAGCTCCAGATATCTTCTCGGCAGCAAATATCTCAACATAAGGTTTGCAGTTCTCTCGGAGATATTGGAAAACATCCCATTCTCAATTGCTCCCTTGGCCAGTATGGGAGAAATACTGGAAGGTGTTTCAAGATAGACATTGACCACTAGGAAGATATGACATTAGCAGCATTGCTTCCCTTTACTCTCTTCATGGATAATAGGATTTTTAATCTTCTACAAATTTCCAGAAGGTTATCTCAATATTTAAGGTTTCTTCAAAAGTAGGCCGTAGGAATGCAAATAAAACCATTTTGTCAAATAACCTAAAGCGAAAACTCTGCAGTAATACAAGTAAAGGCTAAACCTCCTGATATCTTCTCTGCAGCGATGAGCTCAATACAAGGATTGCAGTTAGGTAGGACATATTTGCGAATATCTCATACTCATTTGCTACTTTGCCCTTTATGATAGATGTAGCGGAAGGTGTTTCAAGACATACATTGAAAACTAGGACGACATTATCTTAACATCCTTGTTCCCCTTCACTCTCTTCATGGATATTAGGACCTTCAATCTTGTACATATTTCCTGGCTGTTATCTCAGTATTGAGGATTTCTTCATTTGTAGACCGTAAGAGTCAACATGAACACCTTTTGGCAAATAACCTAAAGAGAAAGCTGTGAGGTAATACAGGTAAATGGTGAACCTCCACATAGCTTATCTGCAGCAATGACCTCCATACGAGGTTTGCAGTTATCTGTGAAATTTTTGCTAATATCTCATTCTCAATTGTTCCATTGGCCAATACCATAGCTTTCATAGAAGTAATCTCAGGAAAGATGTTGAACGCAAGGAAGATATTGTATTGACAGCATTGTTTAAATTCACTCACTTCGTGGCAGATATGAGCTTCATTCTTGTACATATCTCTTTTAGGGACTCTCCATATTTAGGAGTTCTTCATTTGGAGCCTATAGGAATCCAAATACACACCTTTTGGCAAGTAACTTGAAGAGAAAACTATGAGGTAATTCATGTAAAGGGTAAATCTCCTCATAGCTTATCTGCAGCAATGAGTGCAAAACAAGGTTTGCAGTAACCTGGGAGATATTTGCAAATATCACATACTCCACTGCTCCATTAGCCAATACGGCAGATATAGTGGAAGGTAACTCTATACATATATCGAATACTAGGAATATATGACATGAACAGCATTGCTTCCCTTCATTCTCTTCATGGATAATATGAACTTCAATCTTGTACGTATTTCTTGAAGATTATCTCAATATATCAGATTTCTTCCATTGTAGGCTATACGAATCGAAATAAAAACATTTTGGCAAACAACCTGAAGAGAGTACTATGAAGTAATACTTGTCAAGGTTAAACCCCCTGACATCTTACCTTCAGCAATCAGCTCAATACAAGGTTGGCAGTTATGTAGGAGAGATTTGGGAATATGATATTCTCAATTTTTCCTGTTTCCAATAGGGCTGAGATAGTGGAAGTTCTCTCAAGGCATATATTGAACACTAGGAAGATATGACATTAACAGCATTGTATCCATTCACTCACCTCAAGGATAACACCACCTTCAGTCTTGTACATGTTTCCTGAAGGTTATCTCAATATATCAGATTTCTTCAATTGTAGGCTATACGAATCCAAATAAAAATATTTCGGCAAACACCCTCAAGAAAATATTCAGAAGTAATACATGTCAAGGTTAAACGTCCTGACATCAAATCTAAAGCAATGAGCTCCATACAACGTCGAGAGTTACGTAGTAGATATTTGGGAATGTCACATTTTCAATTGCTCCTTTGGCCATTAATGTAGATAGAGTGGAAGGTATCTCAAGACATATATTGAACAATAGGAAGATACGACATTAACAGCTTTGTTTCCCTTCACAATTTTCATGGGTAATGTGAGCTACAATCTTGTGCATATGTCCTGAAGGTTATGTCAATACATGGTATTTCTCCTATCGAAGGCTATAGTAATCCGAATAAACTGATTTTGGCAAATAACTTAAGGAGAAAACTCTGAAGTAATACAAGTACAGGGCAAAGGTCCAGATATCTCCTCTGCAGCAAATATCTCAACATAAGGTTTGCAGTTCTCTCGGAGATATTGGAAAATATCCCATTCTCAATTGCTCCCTTGGCCAGTATGGGAGAAATACTGGAAGGTGTTTCAAGATAGACATTGACCACTAGGAAGATATGACATTAGCAGCATTGCTTCCCTTTACTCTCTTCATGGATAATAGGATTTTTAATCTTCTACAAATTTCCAGAAGGTTATCTCAATATTTAAGGTTTCTTCAAAAGTAGGCCGTAGGATTGCAAATAAAACCATTTTGTCAAATAACCTAAAGCGAAAACTCTGCAGTAATACAAGTAAAGGCTAAACCTCCTGATATCTTCTCTGCAGCGATGAGCTCAATACAAGGATTGCAGTTCGGTAGGACATATTTGCGAATATCTCATACTCATTTGCTACTTTGCCCTTTATGATAGATGTAGCGGAAGGTGTTTCAAGACATACATTGAAAACTAGGACGACATTATCTTAACATCTTTGTTCCCCTTCACTCTCTTCATGGATATTAGGACCTTAAATCTTGTACATATTTCCTGGCTGTTATCTCAGTATTGAGGATTTCTTCATTTGTAGACCGTAAGAGTCAACATGAACACCTTTTGGCAAATAACCTAAAGAGAAAGCTGTGAGGTAATACAGGTAAATGGTGAACCTCCACATAGCTTATCTGCAGCAATGACCTCCATACGAGGTTTGCAGTTATCTGTGAAATTTTTGCTAATATCTCATTCTCAATTGTTCCATTGGCCAATACCATAGCTTTCATAGAAGTAATCTCAGGAAAGATGTTGAACGCAAGGAAGATATTGTATTGACAACATTGTTTAAATTCACTCACTTCGTGGCAGATATGAGCTTCATTCTTGTACATATCTCTTGGAGGGACTCTCCATATTTAGGAGTTCTTCATTTGGAGCCTATAGGAATCCAAATACACACCTTTTGGCAAGTAACTTGAAGAGAAAACTATGAGGTAATTCATGTAAAGGGTAAATCTCCTCATAGCTTATCTGCAGCAATGAGTGCAAAACAAGGTTTGCAGTAACCTGGGAGATATTTGCAAATATCACATACTCCACTGCTCCATTAGCCAATACGGCAGAAATAGTGGAAGGTAACTCTATACATATATCGAATACTAGGAAGATATGACATTAACAGCATTGCTTCCCTTCATTCTCTTCATGGATAATATGAACTTCAATCTTGTACGTATTTCTTGAAGATTATCTCAATATGTCAGATTTCTTCCATTGTAGGCTATATGAATCGAAATAAAAACATTTTGGCAAACAACCTGAAGAGAGTACTATGAAGTAATACTTGTCAAGGTTAAACCCCCTGACATCCTACCTTCAGCAATCAGCTCAATACAAGGTTGGCAGTTATGTAGGAGAGATTTGGGAATATGATATTCTCAATTTTTCCTGTTTCCAATAGGGCTGAGATAGTGGAAGTTCTCTCAAGGCATATATTGAACACTAGGAAGATATGACATTAACAGCATTGTATCCATTCACTCACCTCAAGGATAACACCACCTTCAGTCTTGTACATGTTTCCTGAAGGTTATCTCAATATATCAGATTTCTTCAATTGTAGGCTATACGAATCCAAATAAAAATATTTCGGCAAACACCCTCAAGAAAATATTCAGAAGTAATACATGTCAAGGTTAAACCTCCTGACATCAAATCTAAAGCAATGAGCTCCATACAACGTCGAGAGTTACGTAGTAGATATTTGGGAATGTCACATTTTCAATTGCTCCTTTGGCCATTAAGGTCGATAGAGTGGAAGGTATCTCAAGACATATATTGAACAATAGGAAGATACGACATTAACAGCTTTGTTTCCCTTCACAATTTTCATGGGTAATGTGAGCTACAATCTTGTGCATATGTCCTGAAGGTTATGTCAATACAGGGTATTTCTCCTATCGAAGGCTATAGCAATCCGAATAAACTGATTTTGGCAAATAACTTAAGGAGAAAACTCTGAAGTAATACAAGTACAGGGCAAACCTCCAGAAATCTTCTCGGCAGCAAATATCTCAACATAAGGTTTGCAGTTCTCTCGGAGATATTGGAAAATATCCCATTCTCAATTGCTCCCTTGGCCAGTATGGGAGAAATACTGGAAGGTGTTTCAAGATAGACATTGACCACTAGGAAGATATGACATTAGCAGCATTGCTTCCCTTTACTCTCTTCATGGATAATAGGATTTTTCATCTTCTACAAATTTCCAGAAGGTTATCTCAATATTTAAGGTTTCTTCAAAAGTATACCATAGGAATGCAAATAAAACCATTTTGTCAAATAACCTAAAGCGAAAACTCTGCAGTAATACAAGTAAAGGCTAAACCTCCTGATATCTTCTCTGCAGCGATGAGCTCAATACAAGGATTGCAGTTAGGTAGGACATATTTGCGAATATCTCATACTCATTTGCTACTTTGCCCTTTATGATAGATGTAGCGGAAGGTGTTTCAAGACATACATTGAAAACTAGGACGATATTATGTCAACATCCTTGTTTCCCTTCACTCTCTTCATGGATATTAGGACCTTCAATCTTGTACATATTTCCTGGCTGTTATCTCAGTATTGAGGATTTCTTCATTTGTAGACCGTAAGAGTCAACATGAACACCTTTTGGCAAATAACCTAAAGAGAAAGCTGTGAGGTAATACAGGTAAATGGTGATCCTCCACATAGCTTATCTGCAGCAATGACCTCCATACGAGGTGTGCAGTTATCTGTGAAATTTTTGCTAATATCTCATTCTCAATTGTTCCATTGGCCAATACCATAGCTTTCATAGAAGTAATCTCAGGAAAGATGTTGAACGCAAGGAAGATATTGTATTGACAGCATTGTTTAAATTCACTCACTTCGTGGCAGATATGAGCTTCATTCTTGTACATATCTCTTGGAGGGACTCTCCATATTTAGGAGTTCTTCATTTGGAGCCTATAGGAATCCAAATACACACCTTTTGGCAAGTAACTTGAAGAGAAAACTATGAGGTAATTCATGTAAAGGGTAAATCTCCTCACAGCTTATCTGCAGCAATGAGTGCAAAACAATGTTTGCAGTAACCTGGGAGATATTTGCAAATATCACATACTCCACTGCTCCATTAGCCAATACGGCAGATATAGTGGAAGGTAACTCTATACATATATCGAATACTAGGAAGATATGACATGAACAGCATTGCTTCCCTTCATTCTCTTCATGGATAATATGAACTTCAATCTTGTACGTATTTCTTGAAGATTATCTCAATATGTCAGATTTCTTCCATTGTAGGCTATACGAATCGAAATAAAAACATTTTGGCAAACAACCTGAAGAGAGTACTATGAAGTAATACTTGTCAAGGTTAAACCCCCTGACATCTTACCTTCAGCAATCAGCTCAATACAAGGTTGGCAGTTATGTAGGAGAGATTTGGGAATATGATATTCTCAATTTTTCCTGTTTCCAATAGGGCTGAGATAGTGGAAGTTCTCTCAAGGCATATATTGAACACTAGGAAGATATGACATTAACAGCATTGTATCCATTCACTCACCTCAAGGATAACACCACCTTCAGTCTTGTACATGTTTCCTGAAGGTTATCTCAATATATCAGATTTCTTCAATTGTAGGCTATACGAATCCAAATAAAAATATTTCGGCAAACACTCTCAAGAAAATATTCAGAAGTAATACATGTCAAGGTTAAACCTCCTGACATCAAATCTAAAGCAATGAGCTCCATACAACGTCGAGAGTTACGTAGTAGATATTTGGGAATGTCACATTTTCAATTGCTCCTTTGGCCATTAATGTAGATAGAGTGGAAGGTATCTCAAGACATATATTGTACAATAGGAAGATACGACATTAACAGCTTTGTTTCCCTTCAAAATTTTCATGGGTAATGTGAGCTACAATCTTGTGCATATGTCCTGAAGGTTATGTCAATAAACGGTATTTCTCCTATCGAAGGCTATAGTAATCCGAATAAACTGATTTTGGCAAATAACTTAAGAAGAAAACTCTGAAGTAATACAAGTACAGGGCAAAGCTCCAGATATCTTCTCTGCAGCAAATATCTCAACATAAGGTTTGCAGTTCTCTCGGAGATATTGGAAAATATCCCATTCTCAATTGCTCCCTTGGCCAGTATGGGAGAAATACTGGAAGGTGTTTCAAGATAGACATTGACCACTAGGAAGATATGACATTAGCAGCATTGCTTCCCTTTACTCTCTTCATGGATAATAGGATTTTCAATCTTCTACAAATTTCCAGAAGGTTATCTCAATATTTAAGGTTTCTTCAAAAGTAGGCCATAGGAATGCAAATAAAACCATTTTGTCAAATAACCTAAAGCGAAAACTCTGCAGTAATACATGTAAAGGCTAAACCTCCTGATATCTTCTCTGCAGCGATGAGCTCAATACAAGGATTGCAGTTAGGTAGGACATATTTGCGAATATCTCATACTCATTTGCTACTTTGCCCTTTATGATAGATGTAGCGGAAGGTGTTTCAAGACATACATTGAAAACTAGGACGACATTATCTTAACATCCTTGTTCCCCTTCACTCTCTTCATGGATATTAGGACCTTCAATCTTGTACATATTTCCTGACTGTTATCTCAGTATTGAGGATTTCTTCATTTGTAGACCGTAAGAGTCAACATGAACACCTTTTGGCAAATAACCTAAAGAGAAAGCTGTGAGGTAATACAGGTAAATGGTGAACCTCCACATAGCTTATCTGCAGCAATGTCCTCCATACGAGGTTTGCAGTTATCTGTGAAATTTTTGCTAATATCTCATTCTCAATTGTTCCATTGGCCAATACCATAGCTTTCATAGAAGTAATCTCAGGAAAGATGTTGAACGCAAGGATGATATTGTATTGACAGCATTGTTTAAATTCACTCACTTCGTGGCAGATATGAGCTTCATTCTTGTACATATCTCTTGGAGGGACTCTCCATATTTAGGAGTTCTTCATTTGGAGCCTATAGGAATCCAAAGACACAGCTTTTGGCAAGTAACTTGAAGAGAAAACTATGAAGTAATTCATGTAAAGGGTAAATCTCCTCATAGCTTATCTGCAGCAATGAGTGCAAAACAAGGTTTGCAGTAACCTGGGAGATATTTGCAAATATCACATACTCCACTGCTCCATTAGCCAATACGGCAGAAATAGTGGAAGGTAACTCTATACATATATCGAATACTAGGAAGATATGACATGAACAGCATTGCTTCCCTTCATTCTCTTCATGGATAATATGAACTTCAATCTTGTACGTATTTCTTGAAGATTATCTCAATATGTCAGATTTCTTCCATTGTAGGCTATACGAATCGAAATAAAAACATTTTGGCAAACAACCTGAAGAGAATACTATGAAGTAATACTTGTCAAGGTTAAACCCCCTGACATCTTACCTTCAGCAATCAGCTCAATACAAGGTTGGCAGTTATGTAGGACAGATTTGGGATTATGATATTCTCAATTTTTCCTGTTTCCAATAGGGCTGAGATAGTGGAAGTTCTCTCAAGGCATATATTGAACACTAGGAAGATATGACATTAACAGCATTGTATCCATTCACTCACCTCAAGGATAACACCACCTTCAGTCTTGTACATGTTTCCTGAAGGTTATCTCAATATATCAGATTTCTTCAATTGTAGGCTATACGAATCCAAATAAAAATATTTCGGCAAACACCCTCAAGAAAATATTCAGAAGTAATACATGTCAAGGTTAAACCTCCTGACATCAAATCTAAAGCAATGAGCTCCATACAACGTCGAGAGTTACGTAGTAGATATTTGGGAATGTCACATTTTCAATTGCTCCTTTGGCCATTAAGGTCGATAGAGTGGAAGGTATCTCAAGACATATATTGAACAATAGGAAGATACGACATTAACAGCTTTGTTTCCCTTCACAATTTTCATGGGTAATGTGAGCTACAATCTTGTGCATATGTCCTGAAGGTTATGTCAATACAGGGTATTTCTCCTATCGAAGGCTATAGCAATCCGAATAAACTGATTTTGGCAAATAACTTAAGGAGAAAACTCTGAAGTAATACAAGTACAGGGCAAACCTCCAGATATCTTCTCGGCAGCAAATATCTCAACATAAGGTTTGCAGTTCTCTCGGAGATATTGGAAAATATCCCATTCTCAATTGCTCCCTTGGCCAGTATGGGAGAAATACTGGAAGGTGTTTCAAGATAGACATTGACCACTAGGAAGATATGACATTAGCAGCATTGCTTCCCTTTACTCTCTTCATGGATAATAGGATTTTTCATCTTCTACAAATTTCCAGAAGGTTATCTCAATATTTAAGGTTTCTTCAAAAGTATACCATAGGAATGCAAATAAAACCATTTTGTCAAATAACCTAAAGCGAAAACTCTGCAGTAATACAAGTAAAGGCTAAACCTCCTGATATCTTCTCTGCAGCGATGAGCTCAATACAAGGATTGCAGTTAGGTAGGACATATTTGCGAATATCTCATACTCATTTGCTACTTTGCCCTTTATGATAGATGTAGCGGAAGGTGTTTCAAGACATACATTGAAAACTAGGACGACATTATCTTAACATCCTTGTTCCCCTTCACTCTCTTCATGGATATTAGGACCTTCAATCTTGTACATATTTCCTGGCTGTTATCTCAGTATTGAGGATTTCTTCATTTGTAGACCGTAAGAGTCAACATGAACACCTTTTGGCAAATAACCTAAAGAGAAAGCTGTGAGGTAATACAGGTAAATGGTGAACCTCCACATAGGTTATCTGCAGCAATGACCTCCATACGAGGTTTGCAGTTATCTGTGAAATTTTTGCTAATATCTCATTCTCAATTGTTCCATTGGCCAATACCATAGCTTTCATAGAAGTAATCTCAGGAAAGATGTTGAACGCAAGGAAGATATTGTATTGACAGCATTGTTTAAATTCACTCACTTCGTGGCAGATATGAGCTTCATTCTTGTACATATCTCTTGGAGGGACTCTCCATATTTAGGAGTTCTTCATTTGGAGCCTATAGGAATCCAAATACACACCTTTTGGCAAGTAACTTGAAGAGAAAACTATGAGGTAATTCATGTAAAGGGTAAATCTCCTCACAGCTTATCTGCAGCAATGAGTGCAAAACAAGGTTTGCAGTAACCTGAGAGATATTTGCAAATATCACATACTCCACTGCTCCATTAGCCAATACGGCAGATATAGTGGAAGGTAACTCTATACATATATCGAATACTAGGAATATATGACATGAACAGCATTGCTTCCCTTCATTCTCTTCATGGATAATATGAACTTCAATCTTGTACGTATTTCTTGAAGATTATCTCAATATGTCAGATTTCTTCCATTGTAGGCTATACGAATCGAAATAAAAACATTTTGGCAAACAACCTGAAGAGAATACTATGAAGTAATACTTGTCAAGGTTAAACCCCCTGACATCTTACCTTCAGCAATCAGCTCAATACAAGGTTGGCAGTTATGTAGGAGAGATTTGGGAATATGATATTCTCAATTTTTCCTGTTTCCAATAGGGCTGAGATAGTGGAAGTTCTCTCAAGGCATATATTGAACACTAGGAAGATATGACATTAACAGCATTGTATCCATTCACTCACCTCAAGGATAACACCACCTTCAGTCTTGTACATGTTTCCTGAAGGTTATCTCAATATATCAGATTTCTTCAATTGTAGGCTATACGAATCCAAATAAAAATATTTCGGCAAACACCCTCAAGAAAATATTCAGAAGTAATACATGTCAAGGTTAAACCTCCTGACATCAAATCTAAAGCAATGAGCTCCATACAACGTCGAGAGTTACGTAGTAGATATTTGGGAATGTCACATTTTCAATTGCTCCTTTGGCCATTAAGGTAGATAGAGTGGAAGGTATCTCAAGACATATATTGAACAATAGGAAGATACGACATTAACAGCTTTGTTTCCCTTCACAATTTTCATGGGTAATGTGAGCTACAATCTTGTGCATATGTCCTGAAGGTTATGTCAATACAGGGTATTTCTCCTATCGAAGGCTATAGCAATCCGAATAAACTGATTTTGGCAAATAACTTAAGGAGAAAACTCTGAAGTAATACAAGTACAGGGCAAACCTCCAGATATCTTCTCTGCAGCAAATATCTCAACATAAGGTTTGCAGTTCTCTCGGAGATATTGGAAAATTTCCCATTCTCAATTGCTCCCTTGGCCAGTATGGGAGAAATACTGGAAGGTGTTTGAAGATAGACATTAAACACTAGGAAGATATGACATTAGCAGCATTGCTTCCCTTTACTCTCTTCATGGATAATAGGATTTTTAATCTTGTACAAATTTCCAGAAGGTTATCTCAATATTTAAGGTTTCTTCAAAAGTAGGCCATAGGAATGCAAATAAAACCATTTTGTCAAATAACCTAAAGCGAAAACTCTGCAGTAATACATGTAAAGGCTAAACCTCCTGATATCTTCTCTGCAGCGATGAGCTCAATACAAGGATTGCAGTTAGGTAGGACATATTTGCGAATATCTCATACTCATTTGCTACTTTGCCCTTTATGATAGATGTAGCGGAAGGTGTTTCAAGACATACATTGAAAACTAGGACGACATTATCTTAACATCCTTGTTCCCCTTCACTCTCTTCATGGATATTAGGACCTTCAATCTTGTACATATTTCCTGGCTGTTATCTCAGTATTGAGGATTTCTTCATTTGTAGACCGTAAGAGTCAACATGAACACCTTTTGGCAAATAACCTAAAGAGAAAGCTGTGAGGTAATACAGGTAAATGGTGAACCTCCACATAGCTTATCTGCAGCAATGTCCTCCATACGAGGTTTGCAGTTATCTGTGAAATTTTTGCTAATATCTCATTCTCAATTGTTCCATTGGCCAATACCATAGCTTTCATAGAAGTAATCTCAGGAAAGATGTTGAACGCAAGGATGATATTGTATTGACAGCATTGTTTAAATTCACTCACTTCGTGGCAGATATGAGCTTCATTCTTGTACATATCTCTTGGAGGGACTCTCCATATTTAGGAGTTCTTCATTTGGAGCCTATAGGAATCCAAATACACACCTTTTGGCAAGTAACTTGAAGAGAAAACTATGAGGTAATTCATGTAAAGGGTAAATCTCCTCATAGCTTATCTGCAGCAATGAGTGCAAAACAAGGTTTGCAGTAACCTGGGAGATATTTGCAAATATCACATACTCCACTGCTCCATTAGCCAATACGGCAGAAATAGTGGAAGGTAACTCTATACATATATCGAATACTAGGAAGATATGACATGAACAGCATTGCTTCCCTTCATTCTCTTCATGGATAATATGAACTTCAATCTTGTACGTATTTCTTGAAGATTATCTCAATATGTCAGATTTCTTCCATTGTAGGCTATACGAATCGAAATAAAAACATTTTGGCAAACAACCTGAAGAGAATACTATGAAGTAATACTTGTCAAGGTTAAACCCCCTGACATCTTACCTTCAGCAATCAGCTCAATACAAGGTTGGCAGTTATGTAGGAGAGATTTGGGAATATGATATTCTCAATTTTTCCTGTTTCTAATAGGGCTGAGATAGTGGAAGTTCTCTCAAGGCATATATTGAACACTAGGAAGATATGACATTAACAGCATTGTATCCATTCACTCACCTCAAGGATAACACCACCTTCAGTCTTGTACATGTTTCCTGAAGGTTATCTCAATATATCAGATTTCTTCAATTGTAGGCTATACGAATCCAAATAAAAATATTTCGGCAAACACCCTCAAGAAAATATTCAGAAGTAATACATGTCAAGGTTAAACCTCCTGACATCAAATCTAAAGCAATGAGCTCCATACAACGTCGAGAGTTACGTAGTAGATATTTGGGAATGTCACATTTTCAATTGCTCCTTTGGCCATTAATGTAGATAGAGTGGAAGGTATCTCAAGACATATATTGAACAATAGGAAGATACGACATTAACAGCTTTGTTTCCCTTCACAATTTTCATGGGTAATGTGAGCTACAATCTTGTGCATATGTCCTGAAGGTTATGTGAATACACGGTATTTCTCCTATCGAAGGCTATAGCAATCCGAATAAACTGATTTTGGCAAATAACTTAAGGAGAAAACTCTGAAGTAATAAAAGTACAGGGCAAACCTCCAGATATCTTCTCTGCAGCAAATATCTCAACATAAGGTTTGCAGTTCTCTCGGAGATATTGGAAAATATCCCATTCTCAATTGCTCCCTTGGCCAGTATGGGAGAAATACTGGAAGGTGTTTGAAGATAGACATTAAACACTAGGAAGATATGACATTAGCAGCATTGCTTCCCTTTACTCTCTTCATGGATAATAGGATTTTTAATCTTGTACAAATTTCCAGAAGGTTATCTCAATATTTAAGGTTTCTTCAAAAGTAGGCCATAGGAATGCAAATAAAACCATTTTGTCAAATAACCTAAAGCGAAAACTCTGCAGTAATACATGTAAAGGCTAAACCTCCTGATATCTTCTCTGCAGCGATGAGCTCAATACAAGGATTGCAGTTAGGTAGGACATATTTGCGAATATCTCATACTCATTTGCTACTTTGCCCTTTATGATAGATGTAGCGGAAGGTGTTTCAAGACATACATTGAAAACTAGGACGACATTATCTTAACATCCTTGTTCCCCTTCACTCTCTTCATGGATATTAGGACCTTCAATCTTGTACATATTTCCTGGCTGTTATCTCAGTATTGAGGATTTCTTCATTTGTAGACCGTAAGAGTCAACATGAACACCTTTTGGCAAATAACCTAAAGAGAAAGCTGTGAGGTAATACAGGTAAATGGTGAACCTCCACATAGCTTATCTGCAGCAATGTCCTCCATACGAGGTTTGCAGTTATCTGTGAAATTTTTGCTAATATCTCATTCTCAATTGTTCCATTGGCCAATACCATAGCTTTCATAGAAGTAATCTCAGGAAAGATGTTGAACGCAAGGATGATATTGTATTGACAGCATTGTTTAAATTCACTCACTTCGTGGCAGATATGAGCTTCATTCTTGTACATATCTCTTGGAGGGACTCTCCATATTTAGGAGTTCTTCATTTGGAGCCTATAGGAATCCAAATACACACCTTTTGGCAAGTAACTTGAAGAGAAAACTATGAGGTAATTCATGTAAAGGGTAAATCTCCTCATAGCTTATCTGCAGCAATGAGTGCAAAACAAGGTTTGCAGTAACCTGGGAGATATTTGCAAATATCACATACTCCACTGCTCCATTAGCCAATACGGCAGAAATAGTGGAAGGTAACTCTATACATATATCGAATACTAGGAAGATATGACATGAACAGCATTGCTTCCCTTCATTCTCTTCATGGATAATATGAACTTCAATCTTGTACGTATTTCTTGAAGATTATCTCAATATGTCAGATTTCTTCCATTGTAGGCTATACGAATCGAAATAAAAACATTTTGGCAAACAACCTGAAGAGAATACTATGAAGTAATACTTGTCAAGGTTAAACCCCCTGACATCTTACCTTCAGCAATCAGCTCAATACAAGGTTGGCAGTTATGTAGGAGAGATTTGGGAATATGATATTCTCAATTTTTCCTGTTTCCAATAGGGCTGAGATAGTGGAAGTTCTCTCAAGGCATATATTGAACACTAGGAAGATATGACATTAACAGCATTGTATCCATTCACTCACCTCAAGGATAACACCACCTTCAGTCTTGTACATGTTTCCTGAAGGTTATCTCAATATATCAGATTTCTTCAATTGTAGGCTATACGAATCCAAATAAAAATATTTCGGCAAACACCCTCAAGAAAATATTCAGAAGTAATACATGTCAAGGTTAAACCTCCTGACATCAAATCTAAAGCAATGAGCTCCATACAACGTCGAGAGTTACGTAGTAGATATTTGGGAATGTCACATTTTCAATTGCTCCTTTGGCCATTAATGTAGATAGAGTGGAAGGTATCTCAAGACATATATTGAACAATAGGAAGATACGACATTAACAGCTTTGTTTCCCTTCACAATTTTCATGGGTAATGTGAGCTACAATCTTGTGCATATGTCCTGAAGGTTATGTGAATACACGGTATTTCTCCTATCGAAGGCTATAGCAATCCGAATAAACTGATTTTGGCAAATAACTTAAGGAGAAAACTCTGAAGTAATAAAAGTACAGGGCAAACCTCCAGATATCTTCTCTGCAGCAAATATCTCAACATAAGGTTTGCAGTTCTCTCGGAGATATTGGAAAATATCCCATTCTCAATTGCTCCCTTGGCCAGTATGGGAGAAATACTGGAAGGTGTTTGAAGATAGACATTAAACACTAGGAAGATATGACATTAGCAGCATTGCTTCCCTTTACTCTCTTCATGGATAATAGGATTTTTAATCTTCTACAAATTTCCAGAAGGTTATCTCAATATTTAAGGTTTCTTCAAAAGTATACCATAGGAATGCAAATAAAACCATTTTGTCAAATAACCTAAAGCGAAAACTCTGCAGTAATATAAGTAAAGGCTAAACCTCCTGATATCTTCTCTGCAGCGATGAGCTCAATACAAGGATTGCAGTTAGGTAGGACATATTTGCGAATATCTCATACTCATTTGCTACTTTGGCCTTTATGATAGATGTAGCGGAAGGTGTTTCAAGACATACATTGAAAACTAGGACGACATTATCTTAACATCCTTGTTCCCCTTCACTCTCTTCATGGATATTAGGATCTTCAATCTTGTACATATTTCCTGGCTGTTATCTCAGTATTGAGGATTTCTTCATTTGTAGACCGTAAGAGTCAACATGAACACCTTTTGGCAAATAACCTAAAGAGAAAGCTGTGAGGTAATACAGGTAAATGGTGAACCTCCACATAGATTATCTGCAGCAATGACCTCCATACGAGGTTTGCAGTTATCTGTGAAATTTTTGCTAATATCTCATTCTCAATTGTTCCATTGGCCAATACCATAGCTTTCATAGAAGTAATCTCAGGAAAGATGTTGAACGCAAGGAAGATATTGTATTGACAGCATTGTTTAAATTCACTCACTTCGTGGCAGATATGAGCTTCATTCTTGTACATATCTCTTGGAGGGACTCTCCATATTTAGGAGTTCTTCATTTGGAGCCTATAGGAATCCAAATACACACCTTTTGGCAAGTAACTTGAAGAGAAAACTATGAGGTAATTCATGTAAAGGGTAAATCTCCTCACAGCTTATCTGCAGCAATGAGTGCAAAACAAGGTTTGCAGTAACCTGGGAGATATTTGTAAATATCACATACTCCACTGCTCCATTAGCCAATACGGCAGATATAGTGGAAGGTAACTCTATACATATATCGAATACTAGGAATATATGACATGAACAGCATTGCTTCCCTTCATTCTCTTCATGGATAATATGAACTTCAATCTTGTACGTATTTCTTGAAGATTATCTCAATATGTCAGATTTCTTCCATTGTAGGCTATACGAATCGAAATAAAAACATTTTGGCAAACAACCTGAAGAGAATACTATGAAGTAATACTTGTCAAGGTTAAACCCCCTGACATCTTACCTTCAGCAATCAGCTCAATACAAGGTTGGCAGTTATGTAGGAGAGATTTGGGAATATGATATTCTCAATTTTTCCTGTTTCCAATAGGGCTGAGATAGTGGAAGTTCTCTCAAGGCATATATTGAACACTAGGAAGATATGACATTAACAGCATTGTATCCATTCACTCACCTCAAGGATAACACCACCTTCAGTCTTGTACATGTTTCCTGAAGGTTATCTCAATATATCAGATTTCTTCAATTGTAGGCTATACGAATCCAAATAAAAATATTTCGGCAAACACCCTCAAGAAAATATTCAGAAGTAATACATGTCAAGGTTAAACCTCCTGACATCAAATCTAAAGCAATGAGCTCCATACAACGTCGAGAGTTACGTAGTAGATATTTGGGAATGTCACATTTTCAATTGCTCCTTTGGCCATTAAGGTAGATAGAGTGGAAGGTATCTCAAGACATATATTGAACAATAGGAAGATACGACATTAACAGCTTTGTTTCCCTTCACAATTTTCATGGGTAATGTGAGCTACAATCTTGTGCATATGTCCTGAAGGTTATGTCAATACACGGTATTTCTCCTATCGAAGGCTATAGCAATCCGAATAAACTGATTTTGGCAAATAACTTAAGGAGAAAACTCTGAAGTAATACAAGTACAGGGCAAACCTCCAGATATCTTCTCTGCAGCAAATATCTCAACATAAGGTTTGCAGTTCTCTCGGAGATATTGGAAAATTTCCCATTCTCAATTGCTCCCTTGGCCAGTATGGGAGAAATACTGGAAGGTGTTTGAAGATAGACATTAAACACTAGGAAGATATGACATTAGCAGCATTGCTTCCCTTTACTCTCTTCATGGATAATAGGATTTTTAATCTTGTACAAATTTCCAGAAGGTTATCTCAATATTTAAGGTTTCTTCAAAAGTAGGCCATAGGAATGCAAATAAAACCATTTTGTCAAATAACCTAAAGCGAAAACTCTGCAGTAATACATGTAAAGGCTAAACCTCCTGATATCTTCTCTGCAGCGATGAGCTCAATACAAGGATTGCAGTTAGGTAGGACATATTTGCGAATATCTCATACTCATTTGCTACTTTGCCCTTTATGATAGATGTAGCGGAAGGTGTTTCAAGACATACATTGAAAACTAGGACGACATTATCTTAACATCCTTGTTCCCCTTCACTCTCTTCATGGATATTAGGACCTTCAATCTTGTACATATTTCCTGGCTGTTATCTCAGTATTGAGGATTTCTTCATTTGTAGACCGTAAGAGTCAACATGAACACCTTTTGGCAAATAACCTAAAGAGAAAGCTGTGAGGTAATACAGGTAAATGGTGAACCTCCACATAGCTTATCTGCAGCAATGTCCTCCATACGAGGTTTGCAGTTATCTGTGAAATTTTTGCTAATATCTCATTCTCAATTGTTCCATTGGCCAATACCATAGCTTTCATAGAAGTAATCTCAGGAAAGATGTTGAACGCAAGGATGATATTGTATTGACAGCATTGTTTAAATTCACTCACTTCGTGGCAGATATGAGCTTCATTCTTGTACATATCTCTTGGAGGGACTCTCCATATTTAGGAGTTCTTCATTTGGAGCCTATAGGAATCCAAATACACACCTTTTGGCAAGTAACTTGAAGAGAAAACTATGAGGTAATTCATGTAAAGGGTAAATCTCCTCATAGCTTCTCTGCAGCAATGAGTGCAAAACAAGGTTTGCAGTAACCTGGGAGATATTTGCAAATATCACATACTCCACTGCTCCATTAGCCAATACGGCAGAAATAGTGGAAGGTAACTCTATACATATATCGAATACTAGGAAGAGATGACATGAACAGCATTGCTTCCCTTCATTCTCTTCATGGATAATATGAACTTCAATCTTGTACGTATTTCTTGAAGATTATCTCAATATGTCAGATTTCTTCCATTGTAGGCTATACGAATCGAAATTAAAACATTTTGGCAAACAACCTGAAGAGAATACTATGAAGTAATACTTGTCAAGGTTAAACCCCCTGACATCTTACCTTCAGCAATCAGCTCAATACAAGGTTGGCAGTTATGTAGGAGAGATTTGGGAATATGATATTCTCAATTTTTCCTGTTTCCAATAGGGCTGAGATAGTGGAAGTTGTCTCAAGGCATATATTGAACACTAGGAAGATATGGCATTAACAGCATTGTATCCATTCACTCACCTCAAGGATAACACCACCTTCAGTCTTGTACATGTTTCCTGAAGGTTATCTCAATATATCAGATTTCTTCAATTGTAGGCTATACGAATCCAAATAAAAATATTTCGGCAAACACCCTCAAGAAAATATTCAGAAGTAATACATGTCAAGGTTAAACCTCCTGACATCAAATCTAAAGCAATGAGCTCCATACAACGTCGAGAGTTACGTAGTAGATATTTGGGAATGTCACATTTTCAATTGCTCCTTTGGCCATTAAGGTAGATAGAGTGGAAGGTATCTCAAGACATATATTGAACAATAGGAAGATACGACATTAACAGCTTTGTTTCCCTTCACAATTTTCATGGGTAATGTGAGCTACAATCTTGTGCATATGTCCTGAAGGTTATGTCAATACAGGGTATTTCTCCTATCGAAGGCTATAGCAATCCGAATAAACTGATTTTGGCAAATAACTTAAGGAGAAAACTCTGAAGTAATACAAGTACAGGGCAAACCTCCAGATATCTTCTCGGCAGCAAGTATCTCAACATAAGGTTTGCAGTTCTCTCGGAGATATTGGAAAATATCCCATTCTCAATTGCTCCCTTGGCCAGTATGGGAGAAATACTGGAAGGTGTTTCAAGATAGACATTGACCACTAGGAAGATATGACATTAGCAGCATTGCTTCCCTTTACTCTCTTCATGGATAATAGGATTTTTAATCTTCTACAAATTTCCAGAAGGTTATCTCAATATTTAAGGTTTCTTCAAAAGTATACCATAGGAATGCAAATAAAACCATTTTGTCAAATAACCTAAAGCGAAAACTCTGCAGTAATATAAGTAAAGGCTAAACCTCCTGATATCTTCTCTGCAGCGATGAGCTCAATACAAGGATTGCAGTTAGGTAGGACATATTTGCGAATATCTCATACTCATTTGCTACTTTGGCCTTTATGATAGATGTAGCGGAAGGTGTTTCAAGACATACATTGAAAACTAGGACGACATTATCTTAACATCCTTGTTCCCCTTCACTCTCTTCATGGATATTAGGACCTTCAATCTTGTACATATTTCCTGGCTGTTATCTCAGTATTGAGGATTTCTTCATTTGTAGACCGTAAGAGTCAACATGAACACCTTTTGGCAAATAACCTAAAGAGAAAGCTGTGAGGTAATACAGGTAAATGGTGAACCTCCACATAGGTTATCTGCAGCAATGACCTCCATACGAGGTTTGCAGTTATCTGTGAAATTTTTGCTAATATCTCATTCTCAATTGTTCCATTGGCCAATACCATAGCTTTCATAGAAGTAATCTCAGGAAAGATGTTGAACGCAAGGAAGATATTGTATTGACAGCATTGTTTAAATTCACTCACTTCGTGGCAGATATGAGCTTCATTCTTGTACATATCTCTTGGAGGGACTCTCCATATTTAGGAGTTCTTCATTTGGAGCCTATAGGAATCCAAAGACACACCTTTTGGCAAGTAACTTGAAGAGAAAACTTTGAAGTAATTCATGTAAAGGGTAAATCTCCTCATAGCTTATCTGCAGCAATGAGTGCAAAACAAGGTTTGCAGTAACCTGGGAGATATTCGCCAATATCACATACTCCACTGCTCCATTAGCCAATACGGTAGATATAGTGGAAGGTAACTCTATACGTATATCGAATACTAGGAAGAGATGACATGAACAGCATTGCTTCCCTTCATTCTCTTCATGGATAATATGAACTTCAATCTTGTACGTATTTCTTGAAGATTATCTCAATATGTCAGATTTCTTCCATTGTAGGCTATACGAATCGAAATAAAAACATTTTGGCAAACAACCTGAAGAGAATACTATGAAGTAATACTTGTCAAGGTTAAACCCCCTGACATCTTACCTTCAGCAATCAGCTCAATACAAGGTTGGCAGTTATGTAGGAGAGATTTGGGAATATGATATTCTCAATTTTTCCTGTTTCCAATAGGGCTGAGATAGTGGAAGTTCTCTCAAGGCATATATTGAACACTAGGAAGATATGACATTAACAGCATTGTATCCATTCACTCACCTCAAGGATAACACCACCTTCAGTCTTGTACATGTTTCCTGAAGGTTATCTCAATATATCAGATTTCTTCAATTGTAGGCTATACGAATCCAAATAAAAATATTTCGGCAAACACCCTCAAGAAAATATTCAGAAGTAATACATGTCAAGGTTAAACCTCCTGACATCAAATCTAAAGCAATGAGCTCCATACAACGTCGAGAGTTACGCAGTAGATATTTGGGAATGTCACATTTTCAATTGCTCCTTTGGCCATTAATGTAGATAGAGTGGAAGGTATCTCAAGACATATATTGAACAATAGGAAGATACGACATTAACAGCTTTGTTTCCCTTCACAATTTTCATGGGTAATGTGAGCTACAATCTTGTGCATATGTCCTGAAGGTTATGTGAATACACGGTATTTCTCCTATCGAAGGCTATAGCAATCCGAATAAACTGATTTTGGCAAATAACTTAAGGAGAAAACTCTGAAGTAATAAAAGTACAGGGCAAACCTCCAGATATCTTCTCTGCAGCAAATATCTCAACATAAGGTTTGCAGTTCTCTCGGAGATATTGGAAAATATCCCATTCTCAATTGCTCCCTTGGCCAGTATGGGAGAAATACTGGAAGGTGTTTGAAGATAGACATTAAACACTAGGAAGATATGACATTAGCAGCATTGCTTCCCTTTACTCTCTTCATGGATAATAGGATTTGTAATCTTCTACAAATTTCCAGAAGGTTATCTCAATATTTAAGGTTTCTTCAAAAGTAGGCCATAGGAATGCAAATAAAACCATTTTGTCAAATAACCTAAAGCGAAAACTCTGCAGTAATACATGTAAAGGCTAAACCTCCTGATATCTTCTCTGCAGCGATGAGCTCAATACAAGGATTGCAGTTAGGTAGGACATATTTGCGAATATCTCATACTCATTTGCTACTTTGCCCTTTATGATAGATGTAGCGGAAGGTGTTTCAAGACATACATTGAAAACTAGGACGACATTATCTTAACATCCTTGTTCCCCTTCACTCTCTTCATGGATATTAGGACCTTCAATCTTGTACATATTTCCTGGCTGTTATCTCAGTATTGAGGATTTCTTCATTTGTAGACCGTAAGAGTCAACATGAACACCTTTTGGCAAATAACCTAAAGAGAAAGCTGTGAGGTAATACAGGTAAATGGTGAACCTCCACATAGCTTATCTGCAGCAATGTCCTCCATACGAGGTTTGCAGTTATCTGTGAAATTTTTGCTAATATCTCATTCTCAATTGTTCCATTGGCCAATACCATAGCTTTCATAGAAGTAATCTCAGGAAAGATGTTGAACGCAAGGAAGATATTGTATTGACAGCATTGTTTAAATTCACTCACTTCGTGGCAGATATGAGCTTCATTCTTGTACATATCTCTTGGAGGGACTCTCCATATTTAGGAGTTCTTCATTTGGAGCCTATAGGAATCCAAATACACACCTTTTGGCAAGTAACTTGAAGAGAAAACTATGAGGTAATTCATGTAAAGGGTAAATCTCCTCATAGCTTCTCTGCAGCAATGAGTGCAAAACAAGGTTTGCAGTAACCTGGGAGATATTTGCAAATATCACATACTCCACTGCTCCATTAGCCAATACGGCAGAAATAGTGGAAGGTAACTCTATACATATATCGAATACTAGGAAGATATGACATGAACAGCATTGCTTCCCTTCATTCTCTTCATGGATAATATGAACTTCAATCTTGTACGTATTTCTTGAAGATTATCTCAATATGTCAGATTTCTTCCATTGTAGGCTATACGAATCGAAATAAAAACATTTTGGCAAACAACCTGAAGAGAATACTATGAAGTAATACTTGTCAAGGTTAAACCCCCTGACATCTTACCTTCAGCAATCAGCTCAATACAAGGTTGGCAGTTATGTAGGAGAGATTTGGGAATATGATATTCTCAATTTTTCCTGTTTCCAATAGGGCTGAGATAGTGGAAGTTCTCTCAAGGCATATATTGAACACTAGGAAGATATGACATTAACAGCATTGTATCCATTCACTCACCTCAAGGATAACACCACCTTCAGTCTTGTACATGTTTCCTGAAGGTTATCTCAATATATCAGATTTCTTCAATTGTAGGCTATACGAATCCAAATAAAAATATTTCGGCAAACACCCTCAAGAAAATATTCAGAAGTAATACATGTCAAGGTTAAACCTCCTGACATCAAATCTAAAGCAATGAGCTCCATACAACGTCGAGAGTTACGTAGTAGATATTTGGGAATGTCACATTTTCAATTGCTCCTTTGGCCATTAATGTAGATAGAGTGGAAGGTATCTCAAGACATATATTGAACAATAGGAAGATACGACATTAACAGCTTTGTTTCCCTTCACAATTTTCATGGGTAATGTGAGCTACAATCTTGTGCATATGTCCTGAAGGTTATGTGAATACACGGTATTTCTCCTATCGAAGGCTATAGCAATCCGAATAAACTGATTTTGGCAAATAACTTAAGGAGAAAACTCTGAAGTAATAAAAGTACAGGGCAAACCTCCAGATATCTTCTCTGCAGCAAATATCTCAACATAAGGTTTGCAGTTCTCTCGGAGATATTGGAAAATATCCCATTCTCAATTGCTCCCTTGGCCAGTATGGGAGAAATACTGGAAGGTGTTTGAAGATAGACATTAAACACTAGGAAGATATGACATTAGCAGCATTGCTTCCCTTTACTCTCTTCATGGATAATAGGATTTTTAATCTTGTACAAATTTCCAGAAGGTTATCTCAATATTTAAGGTTTCTTCAAAAGTAGGCCATAGGAATGCAAATAAAACCATTTTGTCAAATAACCTAAAGCGAAAACTCTGCAGTAATACATGTAAAGGCTAAACCTCCTGATATCTTCTCTGCAGCGATGAGCTCAATACAAGGATTGCAGTTAGGTAGGACATATTTGCGAATATCTCATACTCATTTGCTACTTTGCCCTTTATGATAGATGTAGCGGAAGGTGTTTCAAGACATACATTGAAAACTAGGACGACATTATCTTAACATCCTTGTTCCCCTTCACTCTCTTCATGGATATTAGGACCTTCAATCTTGTACATATTTCCTGGCTGTTATCTCAGTATTGAGGATTTCTTCATTTGTAGACCGTAAGAGTCAACATGAACACCTTTTGGCAAATAACCTAAAGAGAAAGCTGTGAGGTAATACAGGTAAATGGTGAACCTCCACATAGCTTATCTGCAGCAATGTCCTCCATACGAGGTTTGCAGTTATCTGTGAAATTTTTGCTAATATCTCATTCTCAATTGTTCCATTGGCCAATACCATAGCTTTCATAGAAGTAATCTCAGGAAAGATGTTGAACGCAAGGATGATATTGTATTGACAGCATTGTTTAAATTCACTCACTTCGTGGCAGATATGAGCTTCATTCTTGTACATATCTCTTGGAGGGACTCTCCATATTTAGGAGTTCTTCATTTGGAGCCTATAGGAATCCAAATACACACCTTTTGGCAAGTAACTTGAAGAGAAAACTATGAGGTAATTCATGTAAAGGGTAAATCTCCTCATAGCTTCTCTGCAGCAATGAGTGCAAAACAAGGTTTGCAGTAACCTGGGAGATATTTGCAAATATCACATACTCCACTGCTCCATTAGCCAATACGGCAGAAATAGTGGAAGGTAACTCTATACATATATCGAATACTAGGAAGATATGACATGAACAGCATTGCTTCCCTTCATTCTCTTCATGGATAATATGAACTTCAATCTTGTACGTATTTCTTGAAGATTATCTCAATATGTCAGATTTCTTCCATTGTAGGCTATACGAATCGAAATTAAAACATTTTGGCAAACAACCTGAAGAGAATACTATGAAGTAATACTTGTCAAGGTTAAACCCCCTGACATCTTACCTTCAGCAATCAGCTCAATACAAGGTTGGCAGTTATGTAGGAGAGATTTGGGAATATGATATTCTCAATTTTTCCTGTTTCCAATAGGGCTGAGATAGTGGAAGTTCTCTCAAGGCATATATTGAACACTAGGAAGATATGACATTAACAGCATTGTATCCATTCACTCACCTCAAGGATAACACCACCTTCAGTCTTGTACATGTTTCCTGAAGGTTATCTCAATATATCAGATTTCTTCAATTGTAGGCTATACGAATCCAAATAAAAATATTTCGGCAAACACCCTCAAGAAAATATTCAGAAGTAATACATGTCAAGGTTAAACCTCCTGACATCAAATCTAAAGCAATGAGCTCCATACAACGTCGAGAGTTACGTAGTAGATATTTGGGAATGTCACATTTTCAATTGCTCCTTTGGCCATTAATGTAGATAGAGTGGAAGGTATCTCAAGACATATATTGAACAATAGGAAGATACGACATTAACAGCTTTGTTTCCCTTCACAATTTTCATGGGTAATGTGAGCTACAATCTTGTGCATATGTCCTGAAGGTTATGTGAATACACGGTATTTCTCCTATCGAAGGCTATAGCAATCCGAATAAACTGATTTTGGCAAATAACTTAAGGAGAAAACTCTGAAGTAATAAAAGTACAGGGCAAACCTCCAGATATCTTCTCTGCAGCAAATATCTCAACATAAGGTTTGCAGTTCTCTCGGAGATATTGGAAAATATCCCATTCTCAATTGCTCCCTTGGCCAGTATGGGAGAAATACTGGAAGGTGTTTGAAGATAGACATTAAACACTAGGAAGATATGACATTAGCAGCATTGCTTCCCTTTACTCTCTTCATGGATAATAGGATTTTTAATCTTGTACAAATTTCCAGAAGGTTATCTCAATATTTAAGGTTTCTTCAAAAGTAGGCCATAGGAATGCAAATAAAACCATTTTGTCAAATAACCTAAAGCGAAAACTCTGCAGTAATACATGTAAAGGCTAAACCTCCTGATATCTTCTCTGCAGCGATGAGCTCAATACAAGGATTGCAGTTAGGTAGGACATATTTGCGAATATCTCATACTCATTTGCTACTTTGCCCTTTATGATAGATGTAGCGGAAGGTGTTTCAAGACATACATTGAAAACTAGGACGACATTATCTTAACATCCTTGTTCCCCTTCACTCTCTTCATGGATATTAGGACCTTCAATCTTGTACATATTTCCTGGCTGTTATCTCAGTATTGAGGATTTCTTCATTTGTAGACCGTAAGAGTCAACATGAACACCTTTTGGCAAATAACCTAAAGAGAAAGCTGTGAGGTAATACAGGTAAATGGTGAACCTCCACATAGCTTATCTGCAGCAATGTCCTCCATACGAGGTTTGCAGTTATCTGTGAAATTTTTGCTAATATCTCATTCTCAATTGTTCCATTGGCCAATACCATAGCTTTCATAGAAGTAATCTCAGGAAAGATGTTGAACGCAAGGATGATATTGTATTGACAGCATTGTTTAAATTCACTCACTTCGTGGCAGATATGAGCTTCATTCTTGTACATATCTCTTGGAGGGACTCTCCATATTTAGGAGTTCTTCATTTGGAGCCTATAGGAATCCAAAGACACAGCTTTTGGCAAGTAACTTGAAGAGAAAACTATGAAGTAATTCATGTAAAGGGTCAATCTCCTCATAGCTTATCTGCAGCAATGAGTGCAAAACAAGGTTTGCAGTAACCTGGGAGATATTTGCAAATATCACATACTCCACTGCTCCATTAGCCAATACGGCAGAAATAGTGGAAGGTAACTCTATACATATATCGAATACTAGGAAGATATGACATGAACAGCATTGCTTCCCTTCATTCTCTTCATGGATAATATGAACTTCAATCTTGTACGTATTTCTTGAAGATTATCTCAATATGTCAGATTTCTTCCATTGTAGGCTATACGAATCGAAATTAAAACATTTTGGCAAACAACCTGAAGAGAATACTATGAAGTAATACTTGTCAAGGTTAAACCCCCTGACATCTTACCTTCAGCAATCAGCTCAATACAAGGTTGGCAGTTATGTAGGAGAGATTTGGGAATATGATATTCTCAATTTTTCCTGTTTCCAATAGGGCTGAGATAGTGGAAGTTCTCTCAAGGCATATATTGAACACTAGGAAGATATGACATTAACAGCATTGTATCCATTCACTCACCTCAAGGATAACACCACCTTCAGTCTTGTACATGTTTCCTGAAGGTTATCTCAATATATCAGATTTCTTCAATTGTAGGCTATACGAATCCAAATAAAAATATTTCGGCAAACACCCTCAAGAAAATATTCAGAAGTAATACATGTCAAGGTTAAACCTCCTGACATCAAATCTAAAGCAATGAGCTCCATACAACGTCGAGAGTTACGTAGTAGATATTTGGGAATGTCACATTTTCAATTGCTCCTTTGGCCATTAAGGTAGATAGAGTGGAAGGTATCTCAAGACATATATTGAACAATAGGAAGATACGACATTAACAGCTTTGTTTCCCTTCACAATTTTCATGGGTAATGTGAGCTACAATCTTGTGCATATGTCCTGAAGGTTATGTCAATACACGGTATTTCTCCTATCGAAGGCTATAGCAATCCGAATAAACTGATTTTGGCAAATAACTTAAGGAGAAAACTCTGAAGTAATACAAGTACAGGGCAAACCTCCAGATATCTTCTCTGCAGCAAATATCTCAACATAAGGTTTGCAGTTCTCTCGGAGATATTGGAAAATTTCCCATTCTCAATTGCTCCCTTGGCCAGTATGGGAGAAATACTGGAAGGTGTTTGAAGATAGACATTAAACACTAGGAAGATATGACATTAGCAGCATTGCTTCCCTTTACTCTCTTCATGGATAATAGGATTTTTAATCTTGTACAAATTTCCAGAAGGTTATCTCAATATTTAAGGTTTCTTCAAAAGTAGGCCATAGGAATGCAAATAAAACCATTTTGTCAAATAACCTAAAGCGAAAACTCTGCAGTAATACATGTAAAGGCTAAACCTCCTGATATCTTCTCTGCAGCGATGAGCTCAATACAAGGATTGCAGTTAGGTAGGACATATTTGCGAATATCTCATACTCATTTGCTACTTTGCCCTTTATGATAGATGTAGCGGAAGGTGTTTCAAGACATACATTGAAAACTAGGACGACATTATCTTAAAATCCTTGTTCCCCTTCACTCTCTTCATGGATATTAGGACCTTCAATCTTGTACATATTTCCTGGCTGTTATCTCAGTATTGAGGATTTCTTCATTTGTAGACCGTAAGAGACAACATGAACACCTTTTGGCAAATAACCTAAAGAGAAAGCTGTGAGGTAATACAGGTAAATGGTGAACCTCCACATAGCTTATCTGCAGCAATGTCCTCCATACGAGGTTTGCAGTTATCTGTGAAATTTTTGCTAATATCTCATTCTCAATTGTTCCATTGGCCAATACCATAGCTTTCATAGAAGTAATCTCAGGAAAGATGTTGAACGCAAGGAAGATATTGTATTGACAGCATTGTTTAAATTCACTCACTTCGTGGCAGATATGAGCTTCATTCTTGTACATATCTCTTGGAGGGACTCTCCATATTTAGGAGTTCTTCATTTGGAGCCTATAGGAATCCAAATACACACCTTTTGGCAAGTAACTTGAAGAGAAAACTATGAGGTAATTCATGTAAAGGGTAAATCTCCTCATAGCTTATCTGCAGCAATGAGTGCAAAACAAGGTTTGCAGTAACCTGGGAGATATTTGCAAATATCACATACTCCACTGCTCCATTAGCCAATACGGCAGAAATAGTGGAAGGTAACTCTATACATATATCGAATACTAGGAAGATATGACATGAACAGCATTGCTTCCCTTCATTCTCTTCATGGATAATATGAACTTCAATCTTGTACGTATTTCTTGAAGATTATCTCAATATGTCAGATTTCTTCCATTGTAGGCTATACGAATCGAAATAAAAACATTTTGGCAAACAACCTGAAGAGAATACTATGAAGTAATACTTGTCAAGGTTAAACCCCCTGACATCTTACCTTCAGCAATCAGCTCAATACAAGGTTGGCAGTTATGTAGGAGAGATTTGGGAATATGATATTCTCAATTTTTCCTGTTTCCAATAGGGCTGAGATAGTGGAAGTTCTCTCAAGGCATATATTGAACACTAGGAAGATATGACATTAACAGCATTGTATCCATTCACTCACCTCAAGGATAACACCACCTTCAGTCTTGTACATGTTTCCTGAAGGTTATCTCAATATATCAGATTTCTTCAATTGTAGGCTATACGAATCCAAATAAAAATATTTCGGCAAACACCCTCAAGAAAATATTCAGAAGTAATACATGTCAAGGTTAAACCTCCTGACATCAAATCTAAAGCAATGAGCTCCATACAACGTCGAGAGTTACGTAGTAGATATTTGGGAATGTCACATTTTCAATTGCTCCTTTGGCCATTAAGGTAGATAGAGTGGAAGGTATCTCAAGACATATATTGAACAATAGGAAGATACGACATTAACAGCTTTGTTTCCCTTCACAATTTTCATGGGTAATGTGAGCTACAATCTTGTGCATATGTCCTGAAGGTTATGTCAATACAGGGTATTTCTCCTATCGAAGGCTATAGCAATCCGAATAAACTGATTTTGGCAAATAACTTAAGGAGAAAACTCTGAAGTAATACAAGTACAGGGCAAACCTCCAGATATCTTCTCGGCAGCAAATATCTCAACATAAGGTTTGCAGTTCTCTCGGAGATATTGGAAAATATCCCATTCTCAATTGCTCCCTTGGCCAGTATGGGAGAAATACTGGAAGGTGTTTCAAGATAGACATTGACCACTAGGAAGATATGACATTAGCAGCATTGCTTCCCTTTACTCTCTTCATGGATAATAGGATTTTTAATCTTCTACAAATTTCCAGAAGGTTATCTCAATATTTAAGGTTTCTTCAAAAGTATACCATAGGAATGCAAATAAAACCATTTTGTCAAATAACCTAAAGCGAAAACTCTGCAGTAATACAAGTAAAGGCTAAACCTCCTGATATCTTCTCTGCAGCGATGAGCTCAATACAAGGATTGCAGTTAGGTAGGACATATTTGCGAATATCTCATACTCATTTGCTACTTTGGCCTTTATGATAGATGTAGCGGAAGGTGTTTCAAGACATACATTGAAAACTAGGACGACATTATCTTAACATCCTTGTTCCCCTTCACTCTCTTCATGGATATTAGGACCTTCAATCTTGTACATATTTCCTGGCTGTTATCTCAGTATTGAGGATTTCTTCATTTGTAGACCGTAAGAGTCAACATGAACACCTTTTGGCAAATAACCTAAAGAGAAAGCTGTGAGGTAATACAGGTAAATGGTGAACCTCCACATAGGTTATCTGCAGCAATGACCTCCATACGAGGTTTGCAGTTATCTGTGAAATTTTTGCTAATATCTCATTCTCAATTGTTCCATTGGCCAATACCATAGCTTTCATAGAAGTAATCTCAGGAAAGATGTTGAACGCAAGGAAGATATTGTATTGACAGCATTGTTTAAATTCACTCACTTCGTGGCAGATATGAGCTTCATTCTTGTACATATCTCTTGGAGGGACTCTCCATATTTAGGAGTTCTTCATTTGGAGCCTATAGGAATCCAAATACACACCTTTTGGCAAGTAACTTGAAGAGAAAACTATGAGGTAATTCATGTAAAGGGTAAATCTCCTCACAGCTTATCTGCAGCAATGAGTGCAAAACAAGGTTTGCAGTAACCTGAGAGATATTTGCAAATATCACATACTCCACTGCTCCATTAGCCAATACGGCAGATATAGTGGAAGGTAACTCTATACATATATCGAATACTAGGAATATATGACATGAACAGCATTGCTTCCCTTCATTCTCTTCATGGATAATATGAACTTCAATCTTGTACGTATTTCTTGAAGATTATCTCAATATGTCAGATTTCTTCCATTGTAGGCTATACGAATCGAAATAAAAACATTTTGGCAAACAACCTGAAGAGAATACTATGAAGTAATACTTGTCAAGGTTAAACCCCCTGACATCTTACCTTCAGCAATCAGCTCAATACAAGGTTGGCAGTTATGTAGGAGAGATTTGGGAATATGATATTCTCAATTTTTCCTGTTTCCAATAGGGCTGAGATAGTGGAAGTTCTCTCAAGGCATATATTGAACACTAGGAAGATATGACATTAACAGCATTGTATCCATTCACTCACCTCAAGGATAACACCACCTTCAGTCTTGTACATGTTTCCTGAAGGTTATCTCAATATATCAGATTTCTTCAATTGTAGGCTATACGAATCCAAATAAAAATATTTCGGCAAACACCCTCAAGAAAATATTCAGAAGTAATACATGTCAAGGTTAAACCTCCTGACATCAAATCTAAAGCAATGAGCTCCATACAACGTCGAGAGTTACGTAGTAGATATTTGGGAATGTCACATTTTCAATTGCTCCTTTGGCCATTAAGGTAGATAGAGTGGAAGGTATCTCAAGACATATATTGAACAATAGGAAGATACGACATTAACAGCTTTGTTTCCCTTCACAATTTTCATGGGTAATGTGAGCTACAATCTTGTGCATATGTCCTGAAGGTTATGTCAATACACGGTATTTCTCCTATCGAAGGCTATAGCAATCCGAATAAACTGATTTTGGCAAATAACTTAAGGAGAAAACTCTGAAGTAATACAAGTACAGGGCAAACCTCCAGATATCTTCTCTGCAGCAAATATCTCAACATAAGGTTTGCAGTTCTCTCGGAGATATTGGAAAATTTCCCATTCTCAATTGCTCCCTTGGCCAGTATGGGAGAAATACTGGAAGGTGTTTGAAGATAGACATTAAACACTAGGAAGATATGACATTAGCAGCATTGCTTCCCTTTACTCTCTTCATGGATAATAGGATTTTTAATCTTGTACAAATTTCCAGAAGGTTATCTCAATATTTAAGGTTTCTTCAAAAGTAGGCCATAGGAATGCAAATAAAACCATTTTGTCAAATAACCTAAAGCGAAAACTCTGCAGTAATACATGTAAAGGCTAAACCTCCTGATATCTTCTCTGCAGCGATGAGCTCAATACAAGGATTGCAGTTAGGTAGGACATATTTGCGAATATCTCATACTCATTTGCTACTTTGGCCTTTATGATAGATGTAGCGGAAGGTGTTTCAAGACATACATTGAAAACTAGGACGACATTATCTTAAAATCCTTGTTCCCCTTCACTCTCTTCATGGATATTAGGACCTTCAATCTTGTACATATTTCCTGGCTGTTATCTCAGTATTGAGGATTTCTTCATTTGTAGACCGTAAGAGTCAACATGAACACCTTTTGGCAAATAACCTAAAGAGAAAGCTGTGAGGTAATACAGGTAAATGGTGAACCTCCACATAGCTTATCTGCAGCAATGTCCTCCATACGAGGTTTGCAGTTATCTGTGAAATTTTTGCTAATATCTCATTCTCAATTGTTCCATTGGCCAATACCATAGCTTTCATAGAAGTAATCTCAGGAAAGATGTTGAACGCAAGGATGATATTGTATTGACAGCATTGTTTAAATTCACTCACTTCGTGGCAGATATGAGCTTCATTCTTGTACATATCTCTTGGAGGGACTCTCCATATTTAGGAGTTCTTCATTTGGAGCCTATAGGAATCCAAATACACACCTTTTGGCAAGTAACTTGAAGAGAAAACTATGAGGTAATTCATGTAAAGGGTAAATCTCCTCATAGCTTATCTGCAGCAATGAGTGCAAAACAAGGTTTGCAGTAACCTGGGAGATATTTGCAAATATCACATACTCCACTGCTCCATTAGCCAATACGGCAGAAATAGTGGAAGGTAACTCTATACATATATCGAATACTAGGAAGATATGACATGAACAGCATTGCTTCCCTTCATTCTCTTCATGGATAATATGAACTTCAATCTTGTACGTATTTCTTGAAGATTATCTCAATATGTCAGATTTCTTCCATTGTAGGCTATACGAATCGAAATAAAAACATTTTGGCAAACAACCTGAAGAGAATACTATGAAGTAATACTTGTCAAGGTTAAACCCCCTGACATCTTACCTTCAGCAATCAGCTCAATACAAGGTTGGCAGTTATGTAGGAGAGATTTGGGAATATGATATTCTCAATTTTTCCTGTTTCCAATAGGGCTGAGATAGTGGAAGTTCTCTCAAGGCATATATTGAACACTAGGAAGATATGACATTAACAGCATTGTATCCATTCACTCACCTCAAGGATAACACCACCTTCAGTCTTGTACATGTTTCCTGAAGGTTATCTCAATATATCAGATTTCTTCAATTGTAGGCTATACGAATCCAAATAAAAATATTTCGGCAAACACCCTCAAGAAAATATTCAGAAGTAATACATGTCAAGGTTAAACCTCCTGACATCAAATCTAAAGCAATGAGCTCCATACAACGTCGAGAGTTACGTAGTAGATATTTGGGAATGTCACATTTTCAATTGCTCCTTTGGCCATTAAGGTAGATAGAGTGGAAGGTATCTCAAGACATATATTGAACAATAGGAAGATACGACATTAACAGCTTTGTTTCCCTTCACAATTTTCATGGGTAATGTGAGCTACAATCTTGTGCATATGTCCTGAAGGTTATGTCAATACACGGTATTTCTCCTATCGAAGGCTATAGCAATCCGAATAAACTGATTTTGGCAAATAACTTAAGGAGAAAACTCTGAAGTAATACAAGTACAGGGCAAACCTCCAGATATCTTCTCTGCAGCAAATATCTCAACATAAGGTTTGCAGTTCTCTCGGAGATATTGGAAAATTTCCCATTCTCAATTGCTCCCTTGGCCAGTATGGGAGAAATACTGGAAGGTGTTTGAAGATAGACATTAAACACTAGGAAGATATGACATTAGCAGCATTGCTTCCCTTTACTCTCTTCATGGATAATAGGATTTTTAATCTTGTACAAATTTCCAGAAGGTTATCTCAATATTTAAGGTTTCTTCAAAAGTAGGCCATAGGAATGCAAATAAAACCATTTTGTCAAATAACCTAAAGCGAAAACTCTGCAGTAATACATGTAAAGGCTAAACCTCCTGATATCTTCTCTGCAGCGATGAGCTCAATACAAGGATTGCAGTTAGGTAGGACATATTTGCGAATATCTCATACTCATTTGCTACTTTGGCCTTTATGATAGATGTAGCGGAAGGTGTTTCAAGACATACATTGAAAACTAGGACGACATTATCTTAAAATCCTTGTTCCCCTTCACTCTCTTCATGGATATTAGGACCTTCAATCTTGTACATATTTCCTGGCTGTTATCTCAGTATTGAGGATTTCTTCATTTGTAGACCGTAAGAGTCAACATGAACACCTTTTGGCAAATAACCTAAAGAGAAAGCTGTGAGGTAATACAGGTAAATGGTGAACCTCCACATAGCTTATCTGCAGCAATGTCCTCCATACGAGGTTTGCAGTTATCTGTGAAATTTTTGCTAATATCTCATTCTCAATTGTTCCATTGGCCAATACCATAGCTTTCATAGAAGTAATCTCAGGAAAGATGTTGAACGCAAGGATGATATTGTATTGACAGCATTGTTTAAATTCACTCACTTCGTGGCAGATATGAGCTTCATTCTTGTACATATCTCTTGGAGGGACTCTCCATATTTAGGAGTTCTTCATTTGGAGCCTATAGGAATCCAAATACACACCTTTTGGCAAGTAACTTGAAGAGAAAACTATGAGGTAATTCATGTAAAGGGTAAATCTCCTCATAGCTTATCTGCAGCAATGAGTGCAAAACAAGGTTTGCAGTAACCTGGGAGATATTTGCAAATATCACATACTCCACTGCTCCATTAGCCAATACGGCAGAAATAGTGGAAGGTAACTCTATACATATATCGAATACTAGGAAGATATGACATGAACAGCATTGCTTCCCTTCATTCTCTTCATGGATAATATGAACTTCAATCTTGTACGTATTTCTTGAAGATTATCTCAATATGTCAGATTTCTTCCATTGTAGGCTATACGAATCGAAATAAAAACATTTTGGCAAACAACCTGAAGAGAATACTATGAAGTAATACTTGTCAAGGTTAAACCCCCTGACATCTTACCTTCAGCAATCAGCTCAATACAAGGTTGGCAGTTATGTAGGAGAGATTTGGGAATATGATATTCTCAATTTTTCCTGTTTCCAATAGGGCTGAGATAGTGGAAGTTCTCTCAAGGCATATATTGAACACTAGGAAGATATGACATTAACAGCATTGTATCCATTCACTCACCTCAAGGATAACACCACCTTCAGTCTTGTACATGTTTCCTGAAGGTTATCTCAATATATCAGATTTCTTCAATTGTAGGCTATACGAATCCAAATAAAAATATTTCGGCAAACACCCTCAAGAAAATATTCAGAAGTAATACATGTCAAGGTTAAACCTCCTGACATCAAATCTAAAGCAATGAGCTCCATACAACGTCGAGAGTTACGTAGTAGATATTTGGGAATGTCACATTTTCAATTGCTCCTTTGGCCATTAATGTAGATAGAGTGGAAGGTATCTCAAGACATATATTGAACAATAGGAAGATACGACATTAACAGCTTTGTTTCCCTTCACAATTTTCATGGGTAATGTGAGCTACAATCTTGTGCATATGTCCTGAAGGTTATGTGAATACACGGTATTTCTCCTATCGAAGGCTATAGCAATCCGAATAAACTGATTTTGGCAAATAACTTAAGGAGAAAACTCTGAAGTAATAAAAGTACAGGGCAAACCTCCAGATATCTTCTCTGCAGCAAATATCTCAACATAAGGTTTGCAGTTCTCTCGGAGATATTGGAAAATATCCCATTCTCAATTGCTCCCTTGGCCAGTATGGGAGAAATACTGGAAGGTGTTTGAAGATAGACATTAAACACTAGGAAGATATGACATTAGCAGCATTGCTTCCCTTTACTCTCTTCATGGATAATAGGATTTTTAATCTTGTACAAATTTCCAGAAGGTTATCTCAATATTTAAGGTTTCTTCAAAAGTAGGCCATAGGAATGCAAATAAAACCATTTTGTCAAATAACCTAAAGCGAAAACTCTGCAGTAATACATGTAAAGGCTAAACCTCCTGATATCTTCTCTGCAGCGATGAGCTCAATACAAGGATTGCAGTTAGGTAGGACATATTTGCGAATATCTCATACTCATTTGCTACTTTGCCCTTTATGATAGATGTAGCGGAAGGTGTTTCAAGACATACATTGAAAACTAGGACGACATTATCTTAACATCCTTGTTCCCCTTCACTCTCTTCATGGATATTAGGACCTTCAATCTTGTACATATTTCCTGGCTGTTATCTCAGTATTGAGGATTTCTTCATTTGTAGACCGTAAGAGTCAACATGAACACCTTTTGGCAAATAACCTAAAGAGAAAGCTGTGAGGTAATACAGGTAAATGGTGAACCTCCACATAGCTTATCTGCAGCAATGTCCTCCATACGAGGTTTGCAGTTATCTGTGAAATTTTTGCTAATATCTCATTCTCAATTGTTCCATTGGCCAATACCATAGCTTTCATAGAAGTAATCTCAGGAAAGATGTTGAACGCAAGGATGATATTGTATTGACAGCATTGTTTAAATTCACTCACTTCGTGGCAGATATGAGCTTCATTCTTGTACATATCTCTTGGAGGGACTCTCCATATTTAGGAGTTCTTCATTTGGAGCCTATAGGAATCCAAAGACACAGCTTTTGGCAAGTAACTTGAAGAGAAAACTATGAAGTAATTCATGTAAAGGGTCAATCTCCTCATAGCTTATCTGCAGCAATGAGTGCAAAACAAGTTTTGCAGTAACCTGGGAGATATTTGCAAATATCACATACTCCACTGCTCCATTAGCCAATACGGCAGAAATAGTGGAAGGTAACTCTATACATATATCGAATACTAGGAAGATATGACATGAATAGCATTGCTTCCCTTCATTCTCTTCATGGATAATATGAACTTCAATCTTGTACGTATTTCTTGAAGATTATCTCAATATGTCAGATTTCTTCCATTGTAGGCTATACGAATCGAAATAAAAACATTTTGGCAAACTACCTGAAGAGAATACTATGAAGTAATACTTGTCAAGGTTAAACCCCCTGACATCTTACCTTCAGCAATCAGCTCAATACAAGGTTGGCAGTTATGTAGGAGAGATTTGGGAATATGATATTCTCAATTTTTCCTGTTTCCAATAGGGCTGAGATAGTGGAAGTTCTCTCAAGGCATATATTGAACACTAAGAAGATATGACATTAACAGCATTGTATCCATTCACTCACCTCAAGGATAACACCACCTTCAGTCTTGTACATGTTTCCTGAAGGTTATCTCAATATATCAGATTTCTTCAATTGTAGGCTATACGAATCCAAATAAAAATATTTCGGCAAACACCCTCAAGAAAATATTCAGAAGTAATACATGTCAAGGTTAAACCTCCTGACATCAAATCTAAAGCAATGAGCTCCATACAACGTCGAGAGTTACGTAGTAGATATTTGGGAATGTCACATTTTCAATTGCTCCTTTGGCCATTGAGGTAGATAGAGTGGAAGGTATCTCAAGACATATATTGAACAATAGGAAGATACGACATTAACAGCTTTGTTTCCCTTCACAATTTTCATGGGTAATGTGAGCTACAATCTTGTGCATATGTCCTGAAGGTTATGTCAATACACGGTATTTCTCCTATCGAAGGCTATAGCAATCCGAATAAACTGATTTTGGCAAATAACTTAAGGAGAAAACTCTGAAGTAATACAAGTACAGGGCAAACCTCCAGATATCTTCTCTGCAGCAAATATCTCAACATAAGGTTTGCAGTTCTCTCGGAGATATTGGAAAATATCCCATTCTCAATTGCTCCCTTGGCCAGTATGGGAGAAATACTGGAAGGTGTTTGAAGATAGACATTAAACACTAGGAAGATATGACATTAGCAGCATTGCTTCCCTTTACTCTCTTCATGGATAATAGGATTTTTAATCTTGTACAAATTTCCAGAAAGTTATCTCAATATTTAAGGTTTCTTCAAAAGTAGGCCATAGGAATGCAAATAAAACCATTTTGTCAAATAACCTAAAGCGAAAACTCTGCAGTAATACAAGTAAAGGCTAAACCTCCTGATATCTTCTCTGCAGCGATGAGCTCAATACAAGGATTGCAGTTAGGTAGGACATATTTGCGAATATCTCATACTCATTTGCTACTTTGCCCTTTATGATAGATGTAGCGGAAGGTGTTTCAAGACATACATTGAAAACTAGGACGACATTATCTTAACATCCTTGTTCCCCTTCACTCTCTTCATGGATATTAGGACCTTCAATCTTGTACATATTTCCTGGCTGTTATCTCAGTATTGAGGATTTCTTCATTTGTAGACCGTAAGAGTCAACATGAACACCTTTTGGCAAATAACCTAAAGAGAAAGCTGTGAGGTAATACAGGTAAATGGTGAACCTCCACATAGCTTATCTGCAGCAATGACCTCCATACGAGGTTTGCAGTTATCTGTGAAATTTTTGCTAATATCTCATTCTCAATTGTTCCATTGGCCGATACCATAGCTTTCATAGAAGTAATCTCAGGAAAGATGTTGAACGCAAGGAAGATATTGTATTGACAGCATTGTTTAAATTCACTCACTTCGTGGCAGATATGAGCTTCATTCTTGTACATATCTCTTGGAGGGTCTCTCCATATTTAGGAGTTCTTCATTTGGAGCCTATAGGAATCCAAATATACACCTTTTGGCAAGTAACTTGAAGAGAAAACTATGAGGTAATTCATGTAAAGGGTAAATCTGCTCATAGCTTATCTGCAGCAATGAGTGCAAAACAAGGTTTGCAGTAACCTGGGAGATATTTGCAAATATCACATACTCCACTGCTCCATTAGCCAATACGTCAGATATCGTGGAAGGTAACTCTATACATATATCGAATACTAGGAAGATATGACATGAACAGCATTGCTTCCCTTCATTCTCTTCATGGATAATATGAACTTCAATTTTGTACGTATTTCTTGAAGATTATCTCAATATGTCAGATTTCTTCCATTGTAGGCTATACGAATAGAAATAAAAACATTTTGGCAAACAACCCGAAGAGAATACTATGAAGTAATACTTGTCAAGGTTAAACCCCCTGACATGTTACCTTCAGCAATCAGCTCAATACAAGGTTGGCAGTTATGTAGGAGAGATTTGGGAATATGATCTTCTCAATTTTTCCTGTTTCCAATAGGGCTGAGATAGTGGAAGTTCTCTCAAGGCATATATTGAACACTAGGAAGATATGACATTAACAGCATTGTATCCATTCACTCACCTCAAGGATAACACCACTTTCAGTCTTGTACATGTTTCCTGAAGGTTATCTCAATATATCAGATTTCTTCAATTGCAGGCTATACGAATCCAAATAAAAATATTTCGGCAAACACCCTCAAGAAAATATTCAGAAGTAATACATGTCAAGGTTAAACCTCCTGACATCAAATCTAAAGCAATGAGCTCCATACAACGTCGAGAGTTACGTAGTAGATATTTGGGAATGTCACATTTTCAATTGCTCCTTTGGCCATTAAGGTAGATAGAGTGGAAGGTATCTCAAGACATATATTGAACAATAGGAAGATACGACATTAACAGCTTTGTTTCCCTTCACAATTTTCATGGGTAATGTGAGCTACAATCTTGTGCATATGTCCTGAAGGTTATGTCAATACACGGTATTTCTCCTATCGAAGGCTATAGTAATCCGAATAAACTGATTTTGGCAAATAACTTAAGGAGAAAACTCTGCAGTAATACAAGTACAGGGCAAAGCTCCAGATATCTTCTCTGCAGCAAATATCTCAACATAAGGTTTGCAGTTCTCTCGGAGATATTGGAAAATATCCCATTCTCAATTGCTCCCTTGGCCAGTATGGGAGAAATACTGGAAGGTGTTTCAAGATAGACATTGACCACTAGGAAGATATGACATTAGCAGCATTGCTTCCCTTTACTCTCTTCATGGATAATAGGATTTTTCATCTTCTACAAATTTCCAGAAGGTTATCTCAATATTTAAGGTTTCTTCAAAAGTAGGCCATAGGAATGCAAATAAAACCATTTTGTCAAATAACCTAAAGCGAAAACTCTGCAGTAATACATGTAAAGGCTAAACCTCCTGATATCTTCTCTGCAGCGATGATCTCAATACAAGGATTGCAGTTAGGTAGGACATATTTGCGAATATCTCATACTCATTTGCTACTTTGCCCTTTATGATAGATGTAGCGGAAGGTGTTTCAAGACATACATTGAAAACTAGGACGACATTATCTTAACATCCTTGTTCCCCTTCACTCTCTTCATGGATATTAGGACCTTCAATCTGGGACATATTTCCTGGCTGTTATCTCAGTATTGAGGATTTCTTCATTTGTAGACCGTAAGAGTCAACATGAACACCTTTTGGCAAATAACCTAAAGAGAAAGCTGTGAGGTAATACAGGTAAATGGTGAACCTCCACATAGCTTCTCTGCAGCAATGACCTCCATACGAGGTTTGCAGTTATCTGTGAAATTTTTGCTAATATCTCATTCTCAATTGTTCCATTGGCCAATACCATAGCTTTCATAGAAGTAATCTCAGGAAAGATGTTGAACGCAAGGAAGATATTGTATTGACAGCATTGTTTAAATTCACTCACTTCGTGGCAGATATGAGCTTCATTCTTGTACATATCTCTTGGAGGGACTCTCCATATTTAGGAGTTCTTCATTTGGAGCCTATAGGAATCCAAATACACACCTTTTGGCAAGTAACTTGAAGAGAAAACTATGAGGTAATTCATGTAAAGGGTAAATCTCCTCATAGCTTATCTGCAGCAATGAGTGCAAAACAAGGTTTGCAGTAACCTGGGAGATATTTGCAAATATCACATACTCCACTGCTCGATTAGCCAATACGGCAGATATAGTGGAAGGTAACTCTATACATATATCGAATACTAGGAAGAGATGACATGAACAGCATTGCTTCCCTTCATTCTCTTCATGGATAATATGAACTTCAATCTTGTACGTATTTCTTGAAGATTATCTCAATATGTCAGATTTCTTCCATTGTAGGCTATACGAATCGAAATAAAAACATTTTGGCAAACAACCTGAAGAGAATACTATGAAGTAATACTTGTCAAGGTTAAACCCCCTGACATCTTACCTTCAGCAATCAGCTCAATACAAGGTTGGCAGTTATGTAGCAGAGATTTGGGAATATGATATTCTCAATTTTTCCTGTTTCCAATAGGGCTGAGATAGTGGAAGTTCTCTCAAGGCATATATTGAACACTAGGAAGATATGACATTAACAGCATTGTAGCCCTTCACTCCCTTCAAGGATAACACGACCTTCAGTCTTGTACATGTTTCCTGAAGGTTATCTCAATATATCAGATTTCTTCAATTGTAGGCTATATGAAACCAAATAAAAATATTTCGGCAAACAACCTCAAGAAAATATTCAGAAGTAATACATGTCAAGGTTAAACCTCCTGACATCAAATCTAAAGCAATGAGCTCCATACAACGTCGAGAGTTACGTAGCAGATATTTGGGAATATCACATTTTCAATTGCTCCTTTGGCCCTTAAGGTAGATAGAGTGGAAGGTATCTCTAGACATATATTGAACAATAGGAAGATACGACATTAACAGCTTTGTTTCCCTTCACAATTTTCATGAGTAATATGAGCTACAATCTTGTGCATATGTCCTGAAGGTTATGTCATTCCACGGTATTTCTCCCATCGAAGGCTATAGTAATCCGAATAAACTGATTTTGGCAAATAACTTAAGGAAAAAACCCTGAAGTAATACAAGTACAGGGCAAACCTCCAGAAATCTTATCTGCAGCAAATATCTCAACATAAGGTTTGCAGTTATCCCGGAGATATTGGAAAATATCACATTCTCAATTGCTCCCTTGGCCAGTATGGGAGAAATACTGGAAGGTGTTTCAAGATAGACATTGAACACTAGGAAGATATGACATTAGCAGCATTGCTTCTCTTTACTCTCTTCATCGATAATAGGATTTTTAATCTTCTACAAATTTCCTGAAGGTTATCTCAATATTTAAGGTTTCTTCAAAAGTAGGCCATAGGAATGCAAATAAAACCATTTTGTCAAATAACCTAAAGCGAAAACTCTGCAGTAATACATGTAAAGGCTAAACCTCCTGATATCTTCTCTGCAGCGATGAGCTCAATACAAGGATTGCAGTTAGGTAGGACATATTTGCGAATATCTCATACTCATTTGCTACTTTGGCCTTTATGATAGATGTAGCGGAAGGTGTTTCAAGACATACATTGAAAACTAGGACGATATTATGTTAACATCCTTGTTTCCCTTCACTCTCTTCATGGATATTAGGACCTTCAATCTGGGACATATTTCCTGGCTGTTATCTCAGTATTGAGGATTTCTTCATTTGTAGACCGTAAGAGTCAACATGAACACCTTTTGGCAAATAACCTAAAGAGAAAGCTGTGAGGTAATACAGGTAAATGGTGAACCTCCACATAGCTTATCTGCAGCAATGACCTCCATACGAGGTCTGCAGGTATCTGTGAAATTTTTGCTAATATCTCATTCTCAATTGTTCCATTGGCCAATACCATAGCTTTCATAGAAGTAATCTCAGGAAAGATGTTGAACGCAAGGAAGATATTGTATTGACAGCACTGTTTAAATTCACTCACTTCGTGGCAGATATGAGCTTCATTCTTGTACATATCTCTTGGAGGGACTCTCCATATTTAGGAGTTCTTCATTTGAAGCCTATAGGAATCCAAAGACACACCTTTGGGCAAGTAACTTGAAGAGAAAACTATGAAGTAATTCATGTAAAGGGTAAATCTCCTCATAGCTTATCTGCAGCAATGAGTGCAAAACAAGGTTTGCAGTAACCTGGGAGATAATTACAAATATCACATACTCCACTGCTCCATTAGCCAAGACGGCTGATATAGTGGAAAGTAACTCTATACATATATCGAATACTAGGAAGAGATGACATGAACAGCATTGCTTCCCTTCATTCTCTTCATGGATAATATGAACTTCAATCTTGTACGTATTTCTTGAGGATTATCTCAATATGTCAGATTTCTTCCATTGTAGGCTATACGAATCGAAATAAAAACATTTTGGCAAACCACCTGAAGAGAATACTATGAAGTAATACTTGTCAAGGTTAAACCCCCTGACATCTTACTTTCCACAATCAGCTCAATACAAGGTTGGCAGTTATGTAGGAGAGATTTGGGAATATGATATTCTCAATTTTTCCTGTTTCCAATATGGCTGAGATAGTGGAAGTTCTCTCAAGGCATATATTGAACACTAGGAAGATATGACATTAACAGCATTGTATCCCTTCACTCCCTTCAAGGATAACACGACCTTCAGTCTTGTACATGTTTCCTGAAGGTTATCTCAATATATCAGATTTCTTCAATTGTAGGCTATATGAAACCAAATAAAAATATTTCGGCAAACAACCTCAAGAAAATATTCAGAAGTAATACATGTCAAGGTTAAACCTCCTGACATCAAATCTAAAGCAATGAGCTCCATACAACGTCGAGAGTTACGTAGCAGATATTTGGGAATATCACATTTTCAATTGCTCCTTTGGCCCTTAAGGTAGATAGAGTGGAAGGTATCTCTAGACATATATTGAACAATAGGAAGATACGACATTAACAGCTTTGTTTCCCTTCACAATTTTCATGAGTAATATGAGCTACAATCTTGTGCATATGTCCTGAAGGTTATGTCATTCCACGGTATTTCTCCCATCGAAGGCTATAGTAATCCGAATAAACTGATTTTGGCAAATAACTTAAGGAGAAAACCCTGAAGTAATACAAGTACAGGGCAAACCTCCAGAAATCTTATCTGCAGCAAATATCTCAACATAAGGTTTGCAGTTATCCCGGAGATATTGGAAAATATCACATTCTCAATTGCTCCCTTGGCCAGTATGGGAGAAATACTGGAAGGTGTTTCAAGATAGACATTGAACACTAGGAAGATATGACATTAGCAGCATTGCTTCTCTTTACTCTCTTCATGGATAATAGGATTTTTAATCTTCTACAAATTTCCTGAAGGTTATCTCAATATTTAAGGTTTCTTCAAAAGTAGGCCATAGGAATGCAAATAAAACCATTTTGTCAAATAACCTAAAGCGAAAACTCTGCAGTAATACATGTAAAGGCTAAACCTCCTGATATCTTCTCTGCAGCGATGAGCTCAATACAAGGATTGCAGTTAGGTAGGACATATTTGCGAATATCTCATACTCATTTGCTACTTTGGCCTTTATGATAGATGTAGCGGAAGGTGTTTCAAGACATACATTGAAAACTAGGACGATATTATGTTAACATCCTTGTTTCCCTTCACTCTCTTCATGGATATTAGGACCTTCAATCTGGGACATATTTCCTGGCTGTTATCTCAGTATTGAGGATTTCTTCATTTGTAGACCGTAAGAGTCAACATGAACACCTTTTGCAAATAACCTAAAGAGAAAGCTGTGAGGTAATACAGGTAAATGGTGAACCTCCACATAGCTTATCTGCAGCAATGACCTCCATACGAGGTCTGCAGGTATCTGTGAAATTTTTGCTAATATCTCATTCTCAATTGTTCCATTGGCCAATACCATAGCTTTCATAGAAGTAATCTCAGGAAAGATGTTGAACGCAAGGAAGATATTGTATTGACAGCACTGTTTAAATTCACTCACTTCGTGGCAGATATGAGCTTCATTCTTGTACATATCTCTTGGAGGGACTCTCCATATTTAGGAGTTCTTCATTTGAAGCCTATAGGAATCCAAAGACACACCTTTGGGCAAGTAACTTGAAGAGAAAACTATGAAGTAATTCATGTAAAGGGTAAATCTCCTCATAGCTTATCTGCAGCAATGAGTGCAAAACAAGGTTTGCAGTAACCTGGGAGATAATTACAAATATCACATACTCCACTGCTCCATTAGCCAAGACGGCTGATATAGTGGAAAGTAACTCTATACATATATCGAATACTAGGAAGAGATGACATGATCAGCATTGCTTCCCTTCATTCTCTTCATGGATAATATGAACTTCAATCTTGTACGTATTTCTTGAGGATTATCTCAATATGTCAGATTTCTTCCATTGTAGGCTATACGAATCGAAATAAAAACATTTTGGCAAACCACCTGAAGAGAATACTATGAAGTAATACTTGTCAAGGTTAAACCCCCTGACATCTTACTTTCCACAATCAGCTCAATACAAGGTTGGCAGTTATGTAGGAGAGATTTGGGAATATGATATTCTCAATTTTTCCTGTTTCCAATATGGCTGAGATAGTGGAAGTTCTCTCAAGGCATATATTGAACACTAGGAAGATATGACATTAACAGCATTGTATCCCTTCACTCCCTTCAAGGATAACACGACCTTCAGTCTTGTACATGTTTCCTGAAGGTTATCTCAATATATCAGATTTCTTCAATTGTAGGCTATATGAATCCAAATAAAAATATTTCGGCAAACAACCTCAAGAAAATATTCTGAAGTAATACATGTCAAGGTTAAACCTCCTGACATCAAATCTAAAGCAATGAGCTCCATACAACGTCGAGAGTTACGTAGCAGATATTTGGGAATATCACATTTTCAATTGCTCCTTTGGCCCTTAAGGTAGATAGAGTGGAAGGTATCTCTAGACATATATTGAACAATAGGAAGATACGACATTAACAGCTTTGTTTCCCTTCACAATTTTCATGAGTAATATGAGCTACAATCTTGTGCATATGTCCTGAAGGTTATGTCATTCCACGGTATTTCTCCCATCGAAGGCTATAGTAATCCGAATAAACTGATTTTGGCAAATAACTTAAGGGGAAAACCCTGAAGTAATACAAGTACAGGGCAAACCTCCAGAAATCTTATCTGCAGCAAATATCTCAACATAAGGTTTGCAGTTATCTCGGAGATTTTGGAAAATATCACATTCTCAATTGCTCCCTTGGCCAGTATGGGAGAAATACTGGAAGGTGTTTCAAGATAGACATTGAACACTAGGAAGATATGACATTAGCAGCATTGCTTCAATTTGCTCTCTTCATGAATAATAGGATTTTTAATCTTCTACAAATTTCCTGAAGGGTATCTCAATGTTGAAGGATTCTTCAAAAGTAGGCCATAGGAATGCAAATAAAACCATTTTGTCAAATAACCTAAAGCGAAAACTCTGCAGTAATACATGTAAAGGCTAAACCTCCTGATATCTTCTCTGCAGCGATGAGCTCAATACAAGGATTGCAGTTAGGTACGACATATTTGCGAATATGTCATACTCATTTGCTACTTTGCCCTTTATGACAGATGTAGCGGAAGGTGTTTCAAGACATACATTGAAAACTCGGTCGATATTATGTTAACATCCTTGTTTCCCTTCACTCTCTTCATGGATATTAGGACCTTCAATCTTGTACATATTTCCTGGCTGTTATCTCAGTATTGAGGATTTCTTCATTTGTAGACCGTAAGAGTCAACATGAACACCTTTTGGCAAATAACCTAAAGAGAAAGCTGTGAGGTAATACAGGTAAATGGTGAACCTCCACATAGCTTATCTGCAGCAATGACCTCCATACGAGGTCTGCAGTTATCTGTGAAATTTTTCCTAATATCTCATTCTCAATTGTTCCATTGGCCAATACCATAGCTTTCATAGAAGTAATCTCAGGAAAGATGTTGAACGCAAGGAAGACATTGTATTGACAGCACTGTTTAAATTCACTCACTTCGTGGCAGATATGAGCTTCATTCTTGTACATATCTCTTGGAGGGACTCTCCATATTTAGGAGTTCTTCATTTGAAGCCTATAGGAATCCAAAGACACACCTTTTGGCAAGTAACTTGAAGAGAAAACTATGAAGTAATTCATGTAAAGGGTAAATCTCCTCATAGCTTATCTGCAGCAATGAGTGCAAAACAAGGTTTGCAGTAACCTGGGAGATATTTGCCAATATCACATACTCCACTGCTCCATTAGCCAATACGGCAGAAATAGTGGAAGGTAACTCTATACATATATCGAATACTAGGAAGAGATGACATGAACAGCATTGCTTCCCTTCATTCCCTTCATGGATAATATGAACTTCAATCTTGTACGTATTTCTTGAGGATTATCTCAATATGTCAGATTTCTTCCATTGTAGGCTATACGACTCGAAATAAAAACATTTTGGCAAACCACCTGAAGAGAATACTATGAAGTAATACTTGTCAAGGTTAAACCCCCTGACATCTTACTTTCAGCAATCAGCTCAATACAAGGTTGGCAGTTATGTAGGAGAGATTTGGGAATATGATATTCTCAATTTTTCCTGTTTCCAATATGGCTGAGACAGTGGAAATTCTCTCAAGGCATATATTGAACACTAGGAAGATATGACATTAACAGCATTGTATCCCTTCACTCCCTTCAAGGATAACACGACCTTCAGTCTTGTACATGTTTCCTGAAGGTTATCTCAATATATCAGATTTCTTCAATTGTAGGCTATATGAATCCAAATAAAAATATTTCAGCAAACAACCTCAAGAAAATATTCAGAAGTAATACATGTCAAGGTTAAACCTCCTGACATCAAATCTAAAGCAATGAGCTCCATACAACGTCGAGAGTTACGTAGCAGATATTTGGGAATATCACATTTTCAATTGCTCCTTTGTCCCTTAAGGTAGATAGAGTGGAAGGTATCTAAAGACATATATTGAACAATAGGAAGATACGACATTAACAGCTTTGTTTCCCTTCCCAATTTTCATGAGTAATATGAGCTACAATCTTGTGCATATGTCCTGAAGGTTATGTCATTCCACGGTATTTCTCCTATCGAAGGCTATAGTAATCCGAATAAACTGATTTTGGCAAATAACTTAAGGAGAAAACCCTGAAGTAATACAAGTACAGGGCAAACCTCCAGAAATCTTATCTGCAGCAAATATCTCAACATAAGGTTTGCAGTTATCCCGGAGATATTGGAAAATATCACATTCTCAATTGCTCCCTTGCCCAGTATGGGAGAAATACTGGAAGGTGTTTCAAGATAGACATTGAACACTAGGAAGATATGACATTAGCAGCATTGCTTCAATTTACTCTCTTCATGGATAATAGGATTTTTAATCTTCTACAAATTTCCTGAAAGGTATCTCAATGTTGAAGGATTCTTCAAAAGTAGGCCATAGGAATGCAAATAAAACCATTTTGTCAAATAACCTAAAGCGAAAACTCTGCAGTAATACATGTAAAGGCTAAACCTCCTGATATCTTCTCTGCAGCGATGAGCTCAATACAAGGATTGCAGTTAGGTAGGACATATTTGCGAATATCTCATACTCATTTGCTACTTTGCCCTTTATGATAGATGTAGCGGAAGGTGTTTCAAGACATACATTGAAAACTCGGTCGATATTATGTTAACATCCTTGTTTCCCTTCACTCTCTTCATGGATATTAGGACCTTCAATCTTGTACATATTTCCTGGCTGTTATCTCAGTATTGAGGATTTCTTCATTTGTAGACCGTAAGAGTCAACATGAACACCTTTTGGCAAATAACCTAAAGAGAAAGCTGTGAGGTAATACAGGTAAATGGTGAACCTCCACATAGCTTATCTGCAGCAATGACCTCCATACGAGGTCTGCAGTTATCTGTGAAATTTTTCCTAATATCTCATTCTCAATTGTTCCATTGGCCAATACCATAGCTTTCATAGAAGTAATCTCAGGAAAGATGTTGAACGCAAGGAAGATATTGTATTGACAGCACTGTTTAAATTCACTCACTTCGTGGCAGATATGAGCTTCATTCTTGTACATATCTCTTGGAGGGACTCTCCATATTTAGGAGTTCTTCATTTGAAGCCTATAGGAATCCAAAGACACACCTTTGGGCAAGTAACTTGAAGAGAAAACTATGAAGTAATTCATGTAAAGGGTAAATCTCCTCATAGCTTATCTGCAGCAATGAGTGCAAAACAAGGTTTGCAGTAACCTGGGAGATATTTGCCAATATCACATACTCCACTGCTCCATTAGCCAATACGGCTGATATAGTGGAAGGTAACTCTATACATATATCGAATACTAGGAAGAGATGACATGAACAGCATTGCTTCCCTTCATTCTCTTCATGGATAATATGAACTTCAATCTTGTACGTATTTCTTGAGGATTATCTCAATATGTCAGATTTCTTCCATTGTAGGCTATACGACTCGAAATAAAAACATTTTGGCAAACCACCTGAAGAGAATACTATGAAGTAATACTTGTGAAGGTTAAACCCCCTGACATCTTACTTTCAGCAATCAGCTCAATACAAGGTTGGCAGTTATGTAGGAGAGATTTGGGAATATGATATTCTCAATTTTTCCTGTTTCCAATATGGCTGAGACAGTGGAAGTTCTCTCAAGGCATATATTGAACACTAGGAAGATATGACATTAACAGCATTGTATCCCTTCACTCCCTTCAAGGATGACACGACCTTCAGTCTTGTACATGTTTCCTGAAGGTTATCTCAATATATCAGATTTCTTCAATTGTAGGCTATATGAATCCAAATAAAAATATTTCGGCAAACAACTTCAAGAAAATATTCAGAAGTAATACATGTCAAGGTTAAACCTCCTGACATCAAATCTAAAGCAATGAGCTCCATACAACGTCGAGAGTTACGTAGCAGATATTTGGGAA